>NC_061077.1:1824899-1977399 GCF_021917145.1 Hypomesus transpacificus | reverse complement strand
AGAGAAAGGAACAGAGGGAGGGCAGAGAGAGAGAGGAACAGAGGGAGGGCAGAGAGAGCGAGAGCAAAAAGGAAGAAGGAGGATGAAAAGAGAAAGAAAGGAGAAGAAAGAAACAGACAGGCAGAATGAGTCTCTTAGCTACTACACACTGAAAATAGATGGTGACACAGCAACATTCTTTATGTGATTTATACCCAAGGAGGTAATAAGAATGACTTGAGCGTCATGCACATTGTGCCCTGAACCTTTTACACTATACAAACATATAGTACCTAACTAAACACCTACACCTCGACACCTCGCATAAAGTACCTAGGTACATACCTACGGACATGGAATGCGGGCTTGAATGGCAAAAGAAAGGCTTCTTACCACTAATACAGAATAGACTACCTCTTGTGAGACAGACTGTTGTGTTTTAGATGCACTTTAAACACAGTTCGGTCGGTGAGTGAATCTGACAACTCTGGCAAGACTGCCAGCGATGTAAGCGAAGCGTAATAAGCGGGTCGAAGGGCTTCCATGTACGAAGAAATGACAAGGCTCTGAATTAATTAATGTTTGTAATAAAAAATCATTGCAGAAGAAAATATGTCTAATGGCAGCCTGGGGCCTTGAGTGGTAATTAACTGGAACAGAAGCCTAGAATACTCTCTCCCTCCCTTTCTCTTCCCTCCCTCCTTTCCTCCCACTCTCCCTTGGCTGTCTCCTTTATCCCTCATTCCTTCCTTTTCTACTCACTGAATCTCCGTCCGCTTTTTATCCACTACTTCCTTCTCCATCTCCCTGTTTGTGTCTTTTTCTTACCCTCAATTCTCAGCCATCCTTCTCTCCGCTCCCTCTCATCAAACCTCTCTTCCTGTTTCTCCCTCCCTCCCTCCCTCCCTCCCTCCCTCCCTCCCTCCCTCCCTCCCTCCCTCCCTCCCTCCCTCCCTCCCTCCACCTCTCTTAATTCCCCCTCTCCCCATTGAACAGCAGTGATTGTGCACTTTGCCGCTCTGGTTGGTTTCCCTGGTGATGGCTAAGGCAGACACAGAGAAAGAAAGAAAGAAAGAAAGAAAGAAAGAAAGAAAGAAAGAAAGAAAGAGAGAGAGAGAGTGAGAGAGAGGGGGTGGAGTGAGAGGGGGGGGGGTGGAGTGAGAGAGGGGGTAAGAGAGAGGGAAAGAGTGAGAGAGAAAGAAGAAGAAGTAAATGCAGAGGAAGGGTGGATGAATAGGGGGCGTACTGTACAGTGTTCATCCAGCTGCATCAGTGTTCAGTCAGGTGGTCAGGTCAGTGAACAGAGGCAGCGTGGAGCTTGTTCTTTAGGGGTCAGCGCCGAGCAGTTTATCTCACAACATCACTGCGTCGATGTTGCTGCAGCACACGGTACCGACTCAACAGGCTAGGAGCAAGCAGAGTCTAGTGTAGCGATCTACCAGCTAGTACTTTATGTTCTTTCCGCGCTCATCTGCTCAGCGTCAGTATGCTTCTGCGTGAGGGTGTATGTATGTGTGTGTGGGGCAGAGATGGAAATTAGCACCACCCACCAGCCAAATGCGGGTGATTTTGTGTTATAGCTGGTAAACTCGCTTCGCCTACCGGCACCGTGGCGGGTAAATACAATTATTAAATGGCTGTTCTTGATGCTGTAGAATGCCCCATTCACTTGCATGGGGCTTCCCAACGTTCTGCAGGTCAATTCTTTTTTGATGACTGACCGTTGCTGTGTATAACTGACCGCCGTCAAGAGAAGTGGCCTTTTTGCCTCGGATTCACTTCTTTTGTAGCACTCCGCAAGTAGTCCGGTAACTTTTCAACCCCAGTGTACTCTGTTGCTTAGCGACGTCAGCTGATTTGAAGCCTAAAGAATGTTCAACGTCTATGAAGTTTAACGTCTTTGGCGAACTATTTCTCTGCTGAACAACACTACGAATGGTAACATATAAATTGTAAAAAGACACTGTGTCAAGTTATTTTTTGGGGGGTTTGTGTGTGTGTATGTGGGGGGGGGGCACTCACCCTCTCTCCAGAGCGTGGCCTTTTCTTTGGCCTGGTGGGCAGTGTGTCCTCTTTAGGGTTGGTGTCTATGGCCCAATAGGAGCCCTGGATAACACAGCAGAACACACATCAACACCACAACCAAACAAACACAACAGCATTGACTTTGGGGCCACATCATCCGGACCGTTCATATTCCCTCTTATTTTGTATTTTCTGTATCTAATCGAAATTATTTTTTTTACCTTTCGAAACTTTTGGATGATTCGAAGGGAGATGTTTGAAATTGTCATTGTCAAAAACAGATTCCTGGTGAATGGGCTGCATGTCTATAATTCTGGCATCTCCAGCTTTGACAGCTAACAGTAGCTAACTAGCTAGCCACAGACAAACATTACATTTACATTTTGGCATTTAGCAGACGCTCTTATTCAGAGCGACTTACAGTAAGTACAGGGACATTCCCCCCGAGGCAAGTGGGGTGAAGTGCCTTGCCCAAGGACACAACGTAATTTGCACGCCCGGGAATCGAACCGGTAACCTTCTGATTCCTAACCTGATTCCCAAACTGCTCACCCTGACTCCCCAAACGCCACTATTAATGGCACTAGCGTCACAACGTCAAAAACCTACGAGCGATTATCTACCTACAGTAGAACATCAGTTCAGTAGTTTGTTAGCTTCTGGAAGATAGCTAGCTAGCTAAAACGGCTAGAAGACAGCTGCAGAAACATCACAGGGACAGGCCAGGATAATAATGTCATGTAATGTAAGCTCCAGTTTCTCAAAGCACTGGATGTACTGGTAGCCAGCTAGCTAGCTACCAACCAGTTAGCCAATACTTTGTTCGCTTTTTTTTCCTGTATTTGCGCTGTTGAGATAATATTGTGGTGGGACTGATAGATTATTAAAGCAAGAAACCACGAGAGGGGTATCAAATGATGATCGCAAGTCCTGTAGAACAATCGATCCCATTCAAAATCCGAAAGATTGGAGTGGATAACACTACAAGCACAAGGCGGTTTTACCTAGCCTACTTATAGCGCGAATAGCCGGTCACATAGCCTCGATGACGAGTCTTCAGACAAGGACGTTGTTACGTAATGATCGCTAGATGGCGCTTTCATAGAGAAATGGCAACACCGGAAACATGCGTCGGCCACATGAAAAATTAGCTGTTTGTGTTTTATTTTGGTAGGTAAAGGAAAGCGGATTTGAAAATAACAATAAAATCTCAAAAGTTATTATTGTGGCAGATTTTTTCCAGACACATTTTGGGATTGCCTATGCTTGGGCTACATCAACATCAAACACCACAACATTAGACACCTCATGACGTAAAACTAAACCCAGGCCGTATCATACTGTATGGTTAATGTAGAAGTCTTGGTGTTTATACTGAATTAATTCCTAGACCATTTGTATCTAACGATTATGTAAATGTTGTGGAAGAAATTGCTATCCCCAAGGTTCCTCCAATTAAACCTGACCACCCCCGCTGTTCACAGAAATAGGTGATTTTTTTTAAACAGACAAAACACAGAAGTATTTTTGTTTATAATTTAAGAGTTATTTCCAAGGTATTCACAACTTTTATTTTTACTTGGTCTCCCGTTGCATAGAATCCTCTGCAGAGCTGCAGCTCCTTGACGAGGCTGAAACAACACAGAATCTTCCAACAGAAACAAGGTTCTACAAGCCATCCAGTAAATCAATCTCTGATAGAAACCCATCTACCAACTCTCTCTCTTTCTGTTCTCTCTCTCTCACTCGCTCCTTTCCTCTCCCCCTCTCTCTTTCTCAGACCCAACAACACTTGGCACACACAGCAAGCTCGTAATACGAGTACATACATGATTTATCTGCGTTCATCCCTAAGGTACCCCTCTCAACCCACAACACAGAAGAAGTCTACCCTCCTCCTGCACAGTGGCTGCCCCCCACAACCCCAAACCAGAACCCCCCCCCCCCCCCCCCCCCCCCCCCCCCCCCCCCCCCCCCCCGCCGATCCTATTGATTGGTACGAACATTGATGTTGGGTAAGGTTCTGGCCTGGTTCAAGTAAGGCTAATCAGGAGAGCATCTCTCCCTCTTTTTTGTTCAACTACAGGCCTCAGCCGAGGACTCCGCCTGAATTATTTAGTCTTTCTTTCCTCTTAATTCATTTTTCAATGGTTCCCCCGATCCCTACAGCCTGCAGAAACGTTCCCCCCAAATTGGTGAGCAGAACTTGGCTCTTGTTGGAAACTTAGAGAGGCTGATGTTCAGCCTAAAGAGCCAACGACATCACTTTTACATAAACTCAATAAGGGAACCTTCATAACCGGACCCAACACTCAACAGCTACACTTTGTTTAGTAACTGTGAGTTTAGTTAACTTTGTAAATGCGTAAGATTAGTTTGTAACTTTGGAAATGGGGGGCTTTCCTCAACACGTTATGCTACGTAGTCTGGCTTGTGCAGTGCCAGTGAGGACCAGAGTGTGCCACTCCAGCCCGACCTGGCAAGCACCACGCTTCCTATTCACATCGTCGGGTTTAATATTTCATATCGAAGCGCATCTCTGGAAGCTACAACTGGTGCAACTCATCCTAAGCCCATGCTTCCTCTGGCTTTACAGAATGCTTCCTTGGGGTTCAAAGGTCAGGAGGACGTGGGGGACCGGGGGTGATAAGGGGGGGGGGGGGGGGAATGGGGGGAGCGGTGCAGCAATGCAAAAGCGATTGTTGAATGAGCCTGGCGTCTATAGACATGTTCCTCCATATTATTCATTACTCCAGTATCACATTATTACTGTGCACAGTCAATATCTAGGGAGCATCAAACAGCAGTGAAACCAGCATTTGGTATTCAGTGAGGCAGTCTCTGTATCTAGAAATTGCTTTTAAGTGCACGTGTGTGTCAGCGTGTGTGTGTGTGTCTGCGTCTGTGTGAGAGAGAGATCGAGAGTCTGCATGTGTGTGTGTGTCCGTGAGTCTGTGTGTGGTTAAACCTTACTATTAAGATTTTACAAATAACATTCTGGTTTGATTTTTGTTTCTTTGAATAAAATATGCTGTAATTTGATGTGAGATGTAAAGTCATGGGCGTTAATGTATAAAATAAATACTTACTTTTCCGGGGTCGTCTTTAGAGCGAGGCACTTTAAGGAAACACTTGTTCAAGGACAGATTATGCCTTATTGAATTCTGTGAGTAGAAAATACGAGAGGAGAGAGAAAGAGGGAGAGAGAGAGAGGGGGGGGGGGGGAAAGAGGGGGGAGGGGAGGAAAGAGGGGGGAGGGGAGGAAAGCAAACCATGAATCGATGCAAACTTAAGCAGAACTTTTTTTTTTAATAGATGAAGTGACAAGACTAGGCATCTCCTCAGCATGGATACGAGTGATTTGTAGTGGCTACCAAGTCCAGACCCTAAAACTTCTCAATACATTATTAATTATCCACCTTCCATCAGCTGGTCAATGCAAGGACATTTAGCTCCTTTCTTCTATGTGAATATTCAGTCTAGTCATCCGCTCTCACGGCCTGTGCTGCAGTACGGTGAGAAACCCCCAGAGGTTCAAGCATTCTCCGTCATACTGTGGGTGTGGGTGTGTGTGTGTGCATTCATGTGTGTGTGTGTGTGAAAGCGAGCGTACATTCACATGCGTGTGTACGCGTGCATGAGTGTGTTTATGTGTGTGTGTGTGTTTATGTGTGTGTGCTATGTGTGTGTGTGTGTTATGTGTGTTATGTGTGTGTGCGTGTGTGTTATGCGTGTATGTGTGTGTGTGTGTGGTACAGTGAGAGAGGCCCAGTGAAGGCTGGCCTGACATGAACCTGTTCTCCTCCAGGCTCCATGCACTCATCTGGAGCTGCTAATTAATACTACAGGGGAGAGGAGGGAACCTATATTCTCCGTGGCTCCTTCCTTCCTTCCTCTCCTGCTATACCTTTCAATCCCTCCACAACCCTTTCCTCCATGTTTACTTCATCACCCTTCCATACAGTACCTCCCCCTACCATATGTCCCTCTCTCCCTCTGTCCATTCCTCTTTTTTTCTCTCCATTCCTCACTCATTATCCATCCCTCTCTCCCCCTCTCTCTCTCTCTCCCTCCCTCAGTTTCTTTCCCCCAATTTTTTTTTCTTCTTTCGTCTTGTTTTTCTTTCCTTGCTGAGTAGCTGTTGTTCCTTTCTCCACGAGAGGGCTGAGGAGGTAGAGAAAGAGCAGGGGGGGGTGGGGGGCATGGAACAGTGCAGAGCAGAGAGAACCTAGCTTGTCACCTCAGACTCCAGCACAATAATTCTGAAAATTAAGTGGAAGCAAATGTATTACCTGGGTGGAAGAATACAATGAATACATGTAGCTGTTCATCCTGAATAGTTCTAGAGAAGATGTACACATAAACACACCTACACACCTTCTCCTACCCTGTCACACACACACACACAGCACCAACCTCTTCCACACAAACACACAGCCACACACCAGCAATCTGTCCTACTCAACCACACACACGCCTCTTTGTCTGCGGAGGGGATGACATCATAGCCCGCCAGAGGACAGCTGTCTGTCTGCAGATGGACCTCATCTCTTCACAATGAGGCCTCTTCACCACGTACAGTAAAGCCCAGCTGTGGGCTTTACGGCCGTCAATGGAGACCTGTTCCCCAGACCCCCCGTTTGCCCTGCCTGGAAGCACCCATGTTGTCATGACACTAGGAGATGGCAGTAATACACTGAGTGGTTGCGACACAAACTGAGATAATGCAATTCGTAGCTCCGCAGCCGAGTCCGCCCACTCGTTGGATGGCATTCAGTGATTAATGAGCTTATTGGGCCCAGCTGGGGTTCAGCTGCCCAGCGCTAAATGGATCTCAGAGAAAAGCATCCTGCAGGGGAGCTGGAGGTGTATATGTGCGTGTGGTGTGTGTGTGGCAGGAGGGTGTGTGTGTGTGTGGTGTGTGTGTGGCAGGAAGGTGTGTGTGTGGTGTGTGTGGCAGGAGAGTGTGTGTGAATGTGTGTGTGAGGGAGGGAGGGAGGGGTAAACATATTACTTCCTATTTTCTGGATATATTTGAGGATTATGGATTTGGAGATTAGCAGCTTGCTATACGGATGAAGGTATTTCGATAGCATCGTGGTTATTATTAGTGGAGGCTGCGTTGGTAAGACCTTCTGATGATGATGATGATTCGGAATGTGACGCAGTCTGTTGCATAAGATGCACTTCATAAGCATGAGTGACTTTTAAAATGTAGGTTTTTGGGACTGCACTAGCAGCGGCAGATATGGAGGGGAGAGGTGGAGGGAGGGGGGGGGGTGGATGTGGAGGGAGAGGGAGAGATGGGCAGAGAGAGATGAAGGGAGGGAGGGATAGGGAGAGCAAGAGAGAGGGAGTGAAACAGAGAGAGGTCACATGTGTGTGTGTGTGTGTGTGTATATATATACACACATACATACATAGCTGGAATGCAGATGGCAGGGGGGTGCTGGGCGGGCGAGGCCAGGGGGTGGCAGAGTGGCGAGGCCAGGGGGTGGCAGAGTGGCAAGGCCAGGGGCAGCTTCAGCTCAGCGTGGTCACATATGGGTCAGGCCGAGGTGAGGAGGGCTGGGAGGACCACAAACGCTCCCAAACTCTGAAATAGGTCAGGTGGTGGGGGGGGGGGGGGGGGGGGGGGGCAAATGGATAGTTTTCTAATCACAGGATGTAGGTCAAAATATGTGTCAATCGTGTCGGATGGAAATACGGGGGAAAAACGACTACGACAGACAGAGACAACAGTGTATGTAGATTCCGTACTTTTAGAATTTTTGAATACCACAGCTAGTTATCTCACTTTGAGAGAACATTCCTAGTGAGATGAGGAGGAGGAGGATGAAGATGAAGCCAGGCAGTGTGAGAGGAGTGGGGAGGTAGCAGTGAGGTTAACACTACTGAGGGAGAGGGGGTGTGCTGTGTGCAGGGCTTCCACAGACAGGCAGTCAGCCCTAGTCAGCAGGATTCAGGACGTGTCTGTGTGTCTGTGTGTGTGTGTCTCCTCCGGTCCCTTTCAGCTGGAGTAGTGTCAGAGTTCTGGAGGACCAGGGCACACTGCCAGACTGTTACAGAGAGGGGACGAGGGGAGAGACAGAGAGAGGAAAATAATTTTAGAAATAGAGAAAATGAGAGAGAGAGACAGTGAGAGAGAGAAAGAGAATGGGTGAGAAATGGAGGAAGCAAAGAAGGAGGAAGGAAGGAAGAGTGAGAGAGGGGCAAGAGAGAGAGAGGGGGGGGGCAAGAGAGAGCGTGGGGGCAAGAGAGAGAGGGGGGCAGTATGTGGATGATTAAAGTTGGAGCAGGAGAAAGAAGACGTATGATCGAAGGCTTGGTTAAGAGTTTAGAGGCGTCTCGGCTCCATGCAGCCCATAATAAGAGAGGTATCCTCCAACAGCAGGCCTTGACACACACACACACACACACATACATACGCACACACACACACACACACACGTTGCATGCTGAGGGTGTCTGGCTGCATCCAACACAGACAAATACATATTCATTTCTTTTGATGCCCCCATCTCCCTGCACTGCACAGTCACTTCATAGATGCCATCCACGAGAGCTGTGTGTGTGTGTGTGTGTGTGTGTGTGTGTGTGTGTCGGTATGTGTGTGTATGTGTGTGTGTGTGTGTGTGACAAGATAGAAACTGGAGCTACTTCCCCCCCAGAGACCAACAGTAGCTAAGCACTCTGCACATCAATAACGCTAACACAGCTAAGCATGTGCCAACGCACATTACACCCCCCCAGCTATGACAAAGTCCTGTTCCTATCATCAACTGCTTTTTCTGTCTGCATCTCCCGCCTTCAGACCGTGATGGGCTGGCGCCCAGCTTAGAGCGTGGCGTTTTCAAGATGGTGGACATAGCGGAGTCAGGGGGCAAAGCCAGGTCAGAGCTGGCGACACAGCTGGGCGATGAAGTGACGGCCCTGTCAGGGCGAACTGTCTCCGAGGAGACGGGGGAGGGGGAGGGACTTCAAATACACACCACAGGCACCGTCCCAAGAGTTTGAAATAGCTTCCTTTCCTGCGTTCCCCCCCCCCTTCCCTGTTCACCCCCCCCTTCCCTGTCCCCCCCCCCCCCTTCCCTGTTCCCCCTGGTCTTTTGCTGCCTCCCACTTCCCCGAACCTGCTCTCTGGAGTGTGCACAACGAGAGTGCACGTGGAAGTCTGAGAGGCCTGGGTCTGGACCGAGCGAGGCTCTCTAGACCACTGCTATGCTGTCAGAGCGGAGAAGAAGCAGGGGAATCATAAAGGGGTTCAAAGGAGGGATGGTTTTGGGATGCCCCTCTTGCCACGCCATGATCGCTCCCCCATAATCCTGGCCACGCCTCTGATTCTTGGCCACGCCCCTGGGTGAAGGCCCCGCCCCTTGATGCTGGCCATGCCCCTGGGAGAAGGCCCCGCCCCTTGATCCTGGCCACACCCCCCTTGATGAAGGCCCCGCCCCTTGATCCTGGCCACGCCCCCCTTGATGAAGGCCCCGCCTTTGGCAGCATGCTTGTGTAGGAACGGGAGGAATGTGGGAGTAGGTGCCAACTGTGCCTGCAGGCAGATACTGCACAGACATGTCGCTGCTGCTGCTGCAGAGACGTCTACTCCAACACAGTCTCCACACCCATCATTAGACATTTGACAAGATAATACAATAATCCACCAGACACCAGACACCACCAGGGGGGGGGGGGGCGGGTAAGGGTGAGTTGGAGGGGCTATACTCGAGGGGAATCCCTTAGTGTTATTGAAGAATGGAATCCTGAAGCTAGTAGTACTTAGTCGTATATATTGAAAATCTCTTTTCATTAGTGCTGCTTAGCTGTTCGGTTTGCTGACTGGTAGCAGTGCTACTGTAACTAACACCAGCCTCGAGTATGATTAGGAATCCCGGTTTCATAAAAATAATTGCATGAAAATGCGAGCCATCGTCATCATTTCAATCTGCTGAAAAGGAAAAGGCAGTATTAGGATTATTGACCCAGGTGCCTGAGGAGTTTGCATCTGGACACGCACGCACACACACACATACACACACATCTGGCCGGCAGACAGGACAGGCGTGACATGTTAACAGGGAATGCTGGGATGCATGTAACAGCAATGTCTGGGTTGCCCGGCAGCAGAGAGTAAACACAGAGTGGTGAACAAAAAAGTGTTTCTGTCACCGACAAACTGATGCACTTTACTCAACAGTTCAACTTGTTTTGAACACACACACACGTCACGCCCACACACACAAAAACATTCCCCTGAAGACACATGGTGTCACCACACCCTCCGCACACAAGCCTTGGCCTTCAGTGCAGTGGAAGTCTGCTGAAGCCCCAGCCAGACCAACAGCTAGAAAGATGGGAGAAAGCCACCCCAATGCCAGGCCCCACTGCTCGCTTGAGGTCACTGTTGTGGCACTCGGCTGCCGTCGAAAGGTCAAAGTTCACCTAAGCTCGAGCGCCTTTTCCACCGTCACATTAAGCAATTAGCTGTGAGAGATAGCCTCTGGATATGGGGTTAGGTCAAGCAGCATAGCGCAAGGCTAATGGTTAGTGCAAGCGACCGAGCACGCAGTGCATTTTAAAGCGGTGTAAAAAAAGATTTAAGTGTAAAAAAACGATTCGATAGATTAGGCTAATCTGGTTTGAGGAAAGGTTAAACAACGCAAGGATGAAAAGGGTCAAGTAAACAGTCTAACAGCCAGGCTGGCTCGACTTGGGTCGAACTCGCCCGGGAGGCCCAATGGTAGGCAAGAGCTTTCAGACAGTCGGGGAAACTCTTTAATCCTTCGACCAATCAGAGTGAAAAGATGGTCCGTCTCTGAAGCAGCACACTAACCAGTGGGGCCTAGTTGGCCAGAGCGCAGGGATACGTGGGTGTAAAAGGGCGGCTGGGGCCAGAGCACAGGGCGTGAGAAAGTAGAGCGGAGCAGCAGAGTGCTCTGGAAGAGAGGGGTGGGGATGTAGACAGAGCCTTCTCCGGGGACAGCGCCGACCTGGTGGAGACGCGTGGAAGAGCGGCTGATCAGAGGAGGCGGTGATGCAGGAGACAACACTGCAACCACTCTTTGTGGATTTTGGTTTAACCTTTATTTGAACCAGGCAAAAACTTAAGAAATTCTCATTTAAAATGGCAGCCTGGCAAGTGGTAAAAGTCACTTGAGGGGCAATAGGACAAGATCTGGAAGTTAAAACAAGGATTCTAAGAGCACAACAGTGAAACAAAAGAAAAAGACCCACCCTTATTAAAGCACAACATGCGTAACATCAAGGAGCAAAATCAAAAAAAGAACCACAAGGAGATGACATCACGCGATCCATGAGAGTTTTTCCAAGACAATAGGCCCACAACAACAACAGTTCACTTGGACACCGACCCTCATCAGCCCAGTTTTATGCAACAACAATCTATTAGCAGACTTTAGCGGCAACTTTCACAGGATATGGAACATTCTAGACAAACCGTGGCACAACATGCCAGTCACCTTGGCTCAACAAGTCAAGAACCCTCCACACTTTCCACTCTCTCTGATAGGATGCAGACATCTTGCGACCTTGACTAGTTATCTGATTATAATAACTGGATGTATCCTGTGGCTAATGTGCCAGTGTGTTCAAAGCATCAACTGAGTGCGTGTGTTTGTGTGTGTGTGTGTGTGTGTGTGTGGGAGAGAGAGAGTGTTGTCCTGGCTTCAACTCTGCCTCTCCAGCACATCCACATTATCATAGTGAGCAGACGGAGTGCGTGTGTTGGGTAGCAAACTCACGCTCCGCTACCCCCCGCCCCCGCCGTCTCCTCCTCCTCTCTCCTGCCGAGCTGCACTGGCGTCATCTGTACACGGCACACGTTTGGAGACACACGCACAGAGGCCGTCTACAGATGGCACACACACACCTGTACAGAGGCCTACCTGAGTGTGGAGAGAACTAGAGCACGTGTCGTCTACTTGATGTGTATGTGTGTGTGTCTGTACGGATAAGTGCTTATATTCACGTCTGTATTTCTGTGCGTACACATATCCCATGCCCACGCACACACCCACACGCACACGCGTGTGTACGAGTGTCTGCTCCTGTGTGTTCCCGGTGTGTCCTCATCTGAGAGGCAGCCAGACAGACGCGCTGCCGGCCCCCCTGCTGAGTGCAGCTGATCCTCATCACCTGGGCTGTAATGAGCACGCCTGCGTTCTCCTTTGATGCTGATCGCTGGTGTGCACCCCCAGCCTCCCCGCCACAGGGCCAGACAGCATCCGGGGATAAACGTTAGCAGGTCCCCCCCCCGTCCTCACCCCACAGGGACGGCCTGGCGTTGCGCGCACGGGACGGCCCCGGTGTTTACGAGCGTTTCAAATGGGATTCAGCAGAGATGGCGGTGAGTGGGGTGATGGCGTGAGAGGGTCCACAGACTGTCGGAGGGAGTGAAATCTGCGTATGGCGTCGGTGAGAACGCACTTGGCTACTTTCTTTCTGGAGGGAGATTGCTCGTAATGACAGAAAGGTGTGCTCTTCGATCTATGGATTGTGAGTCGACTCGGTTCCCACAGCTCCACACAGAGCCCTACAGCTACAGAAGCTGACTTTTGTTTGTCAAACCCTTTTACTTTTCTTTTTTTTCAACCCCCAACGTCTGGCTGGCATGCAATTTAGCTCAGGAACAGTGTGTGGGAGATTAAAACCTGAAAATAAACACAGGTTTGTCAAAAGGAGAGTCGAGGGGGGAGAAAGACTCACTGTGGAAATCTCTGAGAGATTAAATGAGGGTACTTGAGGAACGTCGGCAGAGTCCCGAATGCAGGAGAGAAAGGGCTGCATCTATCCATCTCTCGGTTAATAAGGAGAAGGATTCCCCACACTCAGGCAGCGGGCCTACTAATCTGTCTCCCACAAAACCGTCACCTCTCCTCCTCATATTGCCTTGGATTTACATAGCACAATTGACATTCAGTGCAGACTTTAATAAAGGCACTGGAATGGAAGCTCATTCCATCACTCACCACTGTGACCTCTAACCCTTCGGCTTGCTGCAAAGCCCGGAGCTTGTGACTGGACCGTGGCTTTGACCGTTACTTGAGGAAAATGTTCGATTTAAAAGGGATTTCTATGGCAAACTATAGGAGGAATAATTAAAAAAAAGTAAGGTACCAAAAGGTGATAATGATCCTTTAAAGAGTCTCTTTTTCACACACACACACACACACTCACTCTCCGGCGTCCTACCTTCCAGCCGCTGCCAGCTTCTCTGTAGTAGGGGAAGTTGTCGCAGATCCACTGGTAGATCTCGCTCAGGGTCATCCTCTTGCGTGGGGAGCCGTTGATGGCGAAGGTGATGAGGCTGGCGTAGCTGTAGGGCGGCTTGCCGTCCCGGTGCTGGGACGCCTCTTCCTGGTCCAGGGTGGTGCCCGGGTCCAGCTGCCCGGCCTTCTTACCCGGCCCAGGCCCGTGGCCGTGGGGGTGGTGAGCGTGGTGGTGGTGGTGCCCGTGGTTCCCGCCGCGGTGATGCCCGCCGTCTGACTTCTGGATGGCTGCCAGCATGCTGAGCTGGGGGAGCCAGTCCATGGAGGTTAGGCTGCTCTCCAGTTCAGAGGTCATGGTGGGAGAGGTTGGAGGGTCAGAGGTTGGCGATGGGGGGCTGGGGGGGCGGAGGGGGTTCAGGGGCGGGGGGGCAGGAGACTCTCTGGTAGTTCACTGGATGGCGTTTGCACGGCGACCAATGCTGAAGTCTGTGGGAGCGGACAACAGAAGGTTTAATTCAGGACTGTTAGAGCTACATCTGAGTAGGGGTCAGATGGCTGAGCGGTTAAGGAGTCGGGCTATTAATCAGAAGGTTGTTGGTTCGATTCCCGGCCGTGCCATATGACTTTGTGTCCTTGGGCAAGGTATTTCACCCTACTTGCCTCAGGGACTTGTACTTGTCCCTGTACTTACTGTAAGTCGCTCTGGATAAGAGCGTCTACTAAATGTAATCTGAAACTAGGGATTGTGCAACGGATTGGGTGATCGGGTTCAGCAGTATGCAAGTGTTAACTTTCTAATTTTATGACAGCCCACACACTGCGTTTGCCTTCGCTGGAACAGAGGTGATCCATTTGCTATTTCTGAGCCACTCGACTTGGGTCAAATCCATCATTTTTTATAACCGAATAACATTTTGGTGAATGGTGGATACGGATATAGACTCGGGGACGCGCGATTCTTACTGTCTCCATGTCGTTCCATCCCTCCACGGCTCTGAGCATGCTTGGAACCCGCGGCGTCTGAAGGAGACGTTCTCTGGCCCGTGTTCACGTTGTCCTCATGGAGCTGCTTGGGCCTAGCCTGCAACAACACCCAGAACTGTCAACATCACAAAGCCACACCACACTCGCCCAGGAGAAGCACAGTGAACGGCAGCATATCTATGGCCTGTACAGAGTGAACTCACATTCAGATATCTAAAGCCTGTAGATATGGGTCTGTGTAGATATCCCACCGTACACGCCAAGCAACAAAAACACAATTTTTCTAACCGTGTCTTGACGCTCTTGTCATTTCTTCCTGCTCCGGAGGCGAAAAGGCAACTGGGCCTGCAGAGTAACTAAAAGCTGGGGAAATTGTTTTCACAAGTGCCTGCCAAATGGGGGGAACTGCTCTGGAGGAATTCCAACTCTCCAGAGGAACCCAAAAAGCCCCCCAGTACCAACTCCTCCACCCTACCCCCCACCCCCACCTACCCCCTTCGAACAATGTGCCTCGCTCTGCTGTCAAGTCCAAGCCCTGCCATGATCTGAACACACAGCCTCGGACACAAACAATGAAAGCGCTTGAGAGGCAGCCTAATTTACAGGCTATTTTTAGAGGGGTCCCGCTCCAAACTTGTGTGAGCAGTGAGGGTTTCGGCGAATACCGGCAACGAGACCTGAAATATGCTGTCAAGTCACAAATCTGACATGCTGTTTGGGATGCCTTGGGATGGGGGGGGCATGGTGATGCGAGTCAGGAGATAGGGAACTCTCAGCTGTAGTTCTAATCTGGAGAGGTGTTGAATCCTTGTACATGTACACTGACGTAACTGTGGTTTTATGAGGAAACCCAGGCAATGTATACATCGTATACGAACATATGGAATATTTACGGCACTTAATTCAATTCACTTTATTGATCCTGAGGGAAATTTAATTCAAAGGCTTCGCTTTGTCAGAGTCAAGGGCATATAATCTGGACCAGACATCCTTATTTTTTCAACCGACAATGAGTCTACAAATACCACAAAAGTATTACCTGCATCTACGATCCCACAAGATAACCTTCAAGCATCCTTTAACTGAGAAGAATTCACCATCCCACACATTCACATGCACCGTAGCGTCTAGCGCAACTTCAATGAGACTGTCCATCAGGAATACAAACTGTCTGCTCTCTACCGATTTACCCTTGAGAGAAAGAAAATGCAAAAAAATAAAACTGGGAAATACTTCTGCAAACTAGCAAACCGGCTTAATTACAAGTTGAAAAAACAAATGTTTAGCACACACTCATAAAGCCAAACAAGCTGGAGAAGGAGGGGGGGGGGGGAGGAGAGGAAGGAGGGGGCAAAATGCCTGGTATAGCTTTCGTGCCGCCACCCCCTTCTCTTCCTCAAGGCCCTGGCACTCTGGGAGAAGCCGGAGCCAGCCCCCCCCCCCCCCAATCCCAGGCAGCCATCTTAATTAGTCCACCTTTTTGCTGAGGGGAAGGTGGTGGAGGGAGAGGGGGAGGGAGAGAAGAAAAAAAAACAACACACAACAACAAGTTCTTATTTTCCCCTCATTAAGAGGAGGCTTGAGCTGCAAATCAGCCTGCCACAAGCCCCGACCTGCAGTCCTGCTCCTTCTATGGCTGTTATTGTTGTTGTTGTCGGGAGCTCTGCAGCGTGGGCCGCACAGTTGCGGTAGCTAGCGGTAGCGCCGGTGTTAGCCTAGCGCAGGGCTGGCATGACTAATAGAAGCAAGCAGAGAGACAGGGCACGACTCTGCTTCTGGGGAAGGACGTGGTAGCGGCAGACGGAGCTAACCCAGTCAACTGGTCCCTCAGTGACTGCTACAATCCCAGCATACCTGCGAGCTCTGCGCCTATTGTTGCTCTTAAGTGTTTGTATAGTTGCTGCTTTTCTTTGCCATGTTCGCGTCCGCAGAAGAAAGCCCAAGCCTGTGTGTTCTGAAGGACTTAAATATTACAGTTAATGAGGAACTTTGTGTGGTGGATTTCCACCGTTTTGAAGCCTCTGACTTGTGGATGTGTGTTACTGCCTAAACGCAGACATTTGTTAACCACAGATATGAAACAAGAAACAAAGCTTGGCCACAACCACAGTTTGTGTCAGTGTGACAAGGAAAGGTCCGCTTGGAAACTTGATTAGGTGAGACACAAGGAGTCAGGGACAGTGGCGAAAATCTGCTATCAATTTTGGGGGGGACGATTATATGACATTTTCTCAAGAGCAATTCCTGAGGGGGGACACCAAAATTACTGCTGTAACACATAGCCTACATTGTAATAAGTGAAATGTATATTGTTAATATTATTTAAATGTCCTTATTTATAGTGATTTATTGGGGGAGACAAATCCTATTTTGCCCAGGATGGGGGGTCGTGTCCCCCCCTGTCCCCCTGGGATCTTTGCCTATGGACAGGGACTCTGGCCTTTTACAAAGAGATGACTTCACGCAAGGACCACCAATGCATTCATTAACAAATGCTAATCAACTACAGTAATTAAAAAAAGCTTCCAAATGAATTGATGAAAGAAACACTGAGCTTACATGCTGTGAGCCTTCAAGATACAGCCCAAGAGAAAACAGAGCTTCAGATTGTTGTTTTGTTTTTTTAAGATTCCAAATATTTCTGTTGTTGAAAATGCTACTTGTTGCGTTTCTTGTTGCTCAGAAAACTCACGATGACAAAGATATAACAACTTATAACTTATTTATTAAAGTTTCTTCCAGTCACGCATATTACAGCCACCTTGACCATGCGTCCTTCTGACTCCCCCTTCCTGGTTCCTCGTCACATGACGTAGAGCCCAGTATACCACACTACTGCTCTGTGAATCCGTCTCCTTGCAGAAGGACTGTGAGACACCATTAGAATGCATTGTTATGGTGTTTTCCAACTAGATACAATCGCAAATCGTATGGCAGAGTGGTTAGGGAATCGGGCTATTAATCAGAAAGTTGTCGGTTTGATTCCCGGCCGTGCAGAATGACGTTGTGTCCTTGGGCAAGGCACTTCACCCTATTTGCCTCGGGGGAATGTCCCTGTAGTTACTGAAAGTCGCTCTGGATAAGAGTGTCTGCTAAATGACTAAATGTGAAGGTAAGTCACACTGCAGAGTCATTAACTCCTGTTCACTGAGAGGAAAGCAGCAGGCCCCGGTCCTGAGGCGGAATGGGAGGAAAGTGGGGATCCCTAGGTCAGTATTTCCAGGACAGTTAGACTAAATGTTTGTAGTGACATTGCTTGTAAAAAGGGCTACACAAATACAATTTGATTAGTGTATAAAGGCCCGCTCTCGTCATAATTGAACACATTTGCTCAGAAAACAGAATATCTTTGATGCGAGGTTTGAGGATCTCTAAAATCCTGTTTCACCTCTTGCCACTGTCACCATGGGTCAAGTGCCGCCGGACTTAAACAGCGATGAAACTTTCAGAAGTTCTGTACGAGCACTGATTAGTTTACACTTCAAGGAAAAGATTATACGCATTAGCCTAACACAGAGAGTGGCGACTTAGACTTGAACCGGCTAAAAAAAACATACAGTATGAACGCATTATTCAAAGCCTAGTCTGTCTACAGGCACAGCACTCTCTACACTGGGCATGAGGCTTTCATAACTGGGCATATTGTCCCTTTAAAAGAGTTTCACTGCGGCCTGTGTGTGATTGAATGTATTCACCCATTAGACTTTGTAGCTGTGATGCACTCACTCAGCTGAATGCATCACTAACAGCTAACAGCCCCCTGCTGCTCACAGGCTTTTAGACTGAGAGGGGCTTTGCAGTTCTGCATTTTAATAGAGAACTCTGAATGGAGTGGAAAGGGAGCAAGAGGGAGAGCGAAAGAAAGAGCGACAGAGAGAGAGAGAGAGCGAGAGAGAGAGAGAGAGAGAGAGAGAGAGAGAGAGAGAGAGAGAGAGAGAGAGAGAGAGAGAGAGAGAGAGAGGGCGAGAAAGAGTGTGTGTGGAAGAGAGCAAGAAAGGATGGTATCAAAATATTTTTAGAGGAAGACAAAATAATGACAAAATACACGCCTCCCAGAGGGTGTCGAGCTCGGGGGCTGAGGAGGATTCTGGGTAGGGCCTGTGTCATGTGGGAAGGCTAATGTGTCAAAAGAAGCCTGGCGGCATACCGAAAGCTGTCATGTCTAGGAGAATCGGGCATTAAAAAGAGAGAAAAGGGTCCAAAAAGCCAAAGCAAGAGTTGTAATTACTTTCCACTTCAATGCGACACAACTTATGGCTGCAAAAAGCCTAGTTCTACCATACTGAAGCAAATGCAGCTGCTCATATTTGGGCGGCTGCGTCTTCTGCTTATCTCTCAAGGAAGTTGAGTTAAGCCCTCTTAAATAGACATTACCATAGTGTGTCTTTGATGTTATCCTGTTTGCTCTCTGAGGGCTGGATCCAAGATGCACGCAACCACGTTGTGACCCACATTTTCACCTGGATCGCGCATTGATGTGAACGCACTGCCGTGCTCTCAGGGCAGCAGGGTATACACGGTGCGAGGCCCTTCCATGCCCAACAGCAGCTAGGACCGAACAGACCCACTGGGGACGACTTAGCTGAGATTAAGCTGCACCGGTTCTCAGAGCCGCAATAGGAACTGACTGAGGTCATAATGGAAAGCTTTTAGCCTATCCCAAGACAACCTGAAGGAAAACGGCGTACGTGGTCGACTCTGAACGTGACACCTTGAAACAGGACAAAGAGGGCCGGGCCAACCTCTCACACACGTGTAGGCTACCACTAACAACCAGGAACAGCAATCCTCAAAACTGAGATCTCGCGAACAGCAAAGTTAAAAAGGCGTATTTTGTCATAAATAAAATATGGGAGTGCAGTATTCCGACACTCCCCCTGCGAAGCGTCTCTGGGGACGGAAGGATGCTGTTTGTGAACTTAGCACAGTAGAGAAGCTACAGCTCTGCGTCACCAAGACTGAAACCGCATTCCCAGATCCAGCTGTATTCTGCAAGGAGTATTCCTCTTTAAAAATTCATTAATTTACAGCAAAAATAGATTAAAAGCGCCCAACTGCGCCAACTGAAAAAGTTTGGCTTGTGAAAAGCATTAATAATGTAACAAGCCCCCAAAACCTAGAGACATACGGCTTGAAGGAACGGCTTAGGTTGTGTTGCACTTTATAATAGGGAGTAATTTACATTTTTTATTCACGTATTCCAGCTTTTTGATGGTTGTTTATAATTACATTGTTTTACATACAAATTGTCTAACAATTGCTACTCATTACAACATAAATACTTGAGTCTAATAAAGCACTAAGTCCTTAACACCAAGGCTTTACATGAAAATCACACAAGAGAGCTTAAACTATGAATGGCAGCAGCATAATATGTCTGAATCGTTCTACAGAAATGTTTATCCTTGATTCCTCATCTCTCACAAATTCTCTATAACTTCCGGAATTTGCACTGCAGCTTGCACTCCAACTGTCAGATTCATTGAATGAATGATTTGGATTAATGAGCAAGCTTGCCACAATTATAAATCTGAAACTACTCTACTGTAGTAGTAGTGTTTGCAAAAATTGGTTGAATCACATTTTGTTCTAACATCAAAACCCCATAAATCATATTCAAATTGAATCAGGAATATATTTTATTTTTAAAAAGGGGAATTCAACTCCAAGAACTTCCACTGTTGGTTAGAGGCGCCATGTTGGGAGCAGGCCAAGCTGAATAAAGAAGTTAAAAGCACTCACAGTCAGTCTGGTGTCCATCCACCTGCAGGGGTCTGGTTACCCCATCTAATGGTGGGTCATTTAAATAATCACTTTAACAAGGGTCTTGTTTAGTCATGCTTTCAGGCAGAAAAAGAGCTAAAAATTATAAACGATGAAATTGGTATCATGCTAGGTCTGTAATATTCATGAACATGCTAGGTGAGAGATAACTGTAATTCCCTGGAGAATACAAGTGACCGTTACTGCCTAGTGTGCAGCTGACTGAAATAGAAGCCTCTTATTGGACAGAAGGCAGTGAGTGACATCTTGTTTTGTCAAAGGAAGAAACCATTAGTTCCAATATAAGACGTAACAAAGACCACGAAAACATGATTGATTCATATTATGTCTACATAGTGCTTATGTACAAAAAAAAACATTTTCATCAATTCAACATCAACATTTCATTCAATTCATACTGTATATCTGCAAAGACCAGGAATCAGTTCTAATTCCACTCACTTGAAGTTCCCTCATGCTCAATCACTAATTTTATGGCAGTGGTGCATTTGCTGACATTGACAGTAATTACAACGACCTTTCTGATATTAAAATACAAATCAGAAAACATTATGAGGGTTCCTTCTCTGCACATTTTAATGTGATTCTGCATAACATATTTTAATGAGGCATTAAGGGGTCTATGAGTGATCTATTGAGAATGTCTACAATGGCAATCAGTAGAGAGTGTGGCAGCTGTTCTGCAATTAAAAAGCCAAATTACCCTCAATCAACACCATTTAAGAGCGCACGTAAATCTCAGCACAAATAATGATGAGAAAAGGCTGCTCAGGAAGATCTCATCTTGATGGGAAGAAGATATTCGTATCAAATTGGGAACTAGGACTCTCTTCAGAAAGGAATATTGATATTGGATGTTGCCTGGCACCCTTTGAGGTGCTGTTACAAGTACTGGGTGTCGTCAATACAGCTGTTCAATGTCTTGAGATCTTTGCATAGGCAGACCAGTGATGGGGTCATACCGGCCAGGAGAAGCTTTGTGGCAGAATATAATCCCTACTAATGAGGGGGTTTGATTCGTTCGTCAAGTCCCTGTTTATTCCCAAAATGCTGTCAATTGAGTTGTAAACAAAACCTCAAATTGATGTAGGATGTTAGGAAAAACTCTGACAGAAAAGGAAACAGGTGATGAACCTTACCCTTGGACAGACTTGACTCTTGTCCAATTTATGGGTAGAGGAGTTTGCATTCATGCTACCAGCCCCACAGTCTTTTACGAGCTCAATATCACCCTTGCAGTTTTAGATGAGAATGTGCTGGCATGGACATAAACTTGTGATAGGTGTTTGCCTAATAACGAGAAGCTTCAACACTTCATTGTGGACTCTGTACCATCCCTGATTATCAAAACCGGGTTTAGTAATTAAACGTTGTCGGTTAATGTCATCTTTTTTTTTTTTTTACACTGACCCAGCGGATGTCACCAACTATAAAAAGAGCACCTCCAGTTTGAGATGGTCTTATACTTGAAAACTTTTTAACAGATTATCTACCGTAAATCGCTCTAAATCAATGTCGTCGAAGAAATTAAAATGCTACTTTTGACAATTTACTGTCGAGATTTGATTGGGGCACAGACAAATGCAGGAATGTGTTAGGTCGCTACTGACAGCAATGAGCTTCAGTGGCCACACTTCAAAAGTTAGGCTATATCCCGCCCATGCTGTCTTAATCTGGTCCATTATATTCAATGTACCGACAAATGCGCGTTATTCGTTAGACAACACGAACAGACCAATAGCCGCATTTCTAATTTGGTATACAGTAGGCTACTATGCACGTACTACATTGGGTTACCGATTTACAAAAAAAATAACATCCATAGTCTGATGTCAACTTATAGAAGTTCAATCATTATGTTCATAAGCCGTCTGGGCACAGACAGCAATGACAAACAGGAAACCTGTCAAGACCTGTTTGCAACACAATCCCAGAACTCATGAACATGTATTTGCCTGTCAGTATGATTTTTTTCTCCGAGCCTTGCTTACTGACATTCCCAAATTATTTTGCTGAGACTACTTACCCCGTGGATGGCTGCAAACCGGTTCAAAATGTACGGAGGTTCAGCGGTTCCACAACTGCACTTGAAAAATTCCTTCTTGGAAGAGGCTTTTAAACTTGAATCTAGAGCTGTCACTTTCGCTGCATGACTCGTTCCACCGTCAGGTAGATCAATGCTGTGGTCAGTTGAGTCCGTTGGGTTGTGAGACTTTACCCGCTATTCTGATTTGCTCGTTCAACAACAGGATCCCGGGTCTCCCTACTCCGCTCTCTCCTCTCTAGCCAAACCACCGGAACTACTTCCAATGCCAGCCGGAGCACGTTGAAGATGAATTCATGCACCACACAATCAGGACAAATGAAATCGCATTTAAACTAGCCCGTCCTTAATTAACTTTTACAGCTTCACATTGTTATTACTGCAAATTGCATGATGATCATTTTTACAGATAAGATTATTATTATAATCGACAGCATGTCATAGATATAGTGCATATTGCTGTTAATGAATATCTGTAATTGCAAGCAGACGGTCTATTGATATATTGATCCAAAAATAGGCGTTATATTTTATAATGAAAGAGTTAACGTGGTGATGCCTATCACTAATAACATCCCGATTATTATCAACATCAGATGACTTTACCATCTATTATAGAAAATGTACGCTGTCCTACGTTTGCTGTCTAAGTATTCTATACAGAATTGTCTTTAAATGACTCTTGTATTACAAAAATATGTTTTCATATAGTTTTGTGTTAAGAGGAATTAATGCATGTTTTATGTTGCTGATCGACTATTTCGTCACTTTAAACATTTGATCTGGCCAACATTTACACAACATGGGGAACAATACTATCTGGCACTTACAACAAGACCGATAACAACATTATGATGATCGGTGATTTAGTTTATACAGTTAGTAACAACATCCAATTCACCATAATTGAATATGCCATTGCATCCTTTTGTTAAGAAAACAATAAATGTATATTGGTGTTTGTGTTTTGGAGCTAATTGAGACCATTGGTATAGGGATAATTGTGAATATTTACTCAATGCTGCATCCACCTGGATTGTGTGTGCCAATGCATTGGAATGCAAAAGAACATTCAAACCACACGAAGTTGGTATCGTCTTTTGTATAGTCAGTCTCACAGAGGGCTTTAGAGATGTCAATACTCAAGAATTAAAATGACCTAATACAACTGAGAATACAACGAAAAACTGATGCGAGAGAAGAAAATAAGAGAAAAAAGAAATAGCCTACAAGAAAAAATAGGACTTATTGGTCGAAAACTATACATTCTTATTCACAAATATATTTGCAGTAGGTTACACAAATAAATAAGAGAGGAGACGGTCAGTTATGTAGTCTGTCAAGACACCACTAGAGGGCGTTCTAGACTAAATAATGTGTTGGACAACGCCTTATAAATACCTTTTGAGGATAGGATGTGTCAAGTTTATGTGATTAATAATGTTAAGGATGACATTTCATTATTTGTATACATATAATTGCATTTATTTACATATGCATCTGATCACGTTTCACTTGGATTTCTAGATTTTTGCTGTACATTTTTGCATACTTTTGATTAAATAAAACATTGTACTATGTTCTTCACCTCAAAGTTACTAACCTGGTCTTACTTTTGATAATGCAATGCAAACAGGAAAATATTACGGGAATGTTTTAATGATTTGCTAACTCGATATTTTAAATAATTTTACATTTGTAGACTACTGTCGGAAATGTAAGTTTAATTTTTATGAAACTTTAATTGAAAACATTAAGAGCCTTTATCTTCTTCTGTCTAATGCCCTACTGTTGAAATAACGAGACAGCATACACTGAAAGCCGAGACAGCATACACTGAAAGCGATTTAAGGCGTTTCTGAGAGTTCTGTTTTGAGCGCATTCCATTCAGCAGGGTCCTACTGGGTACACATAATTGACCACTATGCTCCCGAGGCCCTCCTTCTACGGCCCCTGCGATTGGCCAGTGGCTGGCGCGCGGATGTTTTGTCCATGATTGATGTGGTTGTGCGTGAACATGGGTAGGGTAGTGGCAGGGAGCGGATCACGGGGGTTGTATAAATGTGAGGTCTTAGAAACACACAACATACACATTTGCAAACACATAGCCTTCTCGCTCATGTAAACCACAAAGTAAAACGTTATTTATTTTCAAGGTTACAGTAACAAGTGATGAGAAAAATATATCAGTTAAAAAGTGAATCAGCATAAGACGGTATGTTGGACGTATAGCACATAAAGAGTCCTTGGGCTATTTGTGTTTATCCTGTAAATTAAATACAGACCTACGGAGCAGTTGTGCTTGTATCCATAGTAAATATTCTACTAACAGACCAACCGTCTCCCCCTCCTTCTCAGAAGTGGGTCATTGAGATGGCATAATTTTGCCCGTGACGATCACATACGTGATGCACAGCCGTTCAACAGCCTGATATAGAATAAGGCTTCCTGTCAGATTAATAAATAACTGTATATTGTACTTTTATTTCCTTTTATTAAAAGAGAGAAAAAAATTGTAGCGCGAGTGTAGGGTGTAAGGGGGGGGGGGGGGCGGGGGAGCCTAGCATAAACCGGCAGGGCAAGACACTGGGCCCTCTTATTGAGATCGCAAAACAAACTAGTTGTTTTAGCAACGACATCCGGGAATGAAATAGAGAAAATGAAAAGCGAGATCACAATGGCTGGCATATGACCATAACATCCGATTGTAGAGGCAATGTTAGATCCTGACTGCCATTTCATCATGGAGACAGGCGTTGGTATTCAACAAACCTCCCTGTACCCGGTCTGAACCGGTTCGTGTGATGCGCGGACTCGCGCACCCCTTTCTCTGCTGCATCTTTGTCATGCACTGAATCACAGCATCCGCGCGCTCTCGTTGGACACAACCCTACGCCTATTTAAGCATCTTGATTGGCTCACAGCGCCCTGCGAGCCTCCACACCTTCGTCATCCTGATTGGTCAATAAGGCACGGTAGACGTGTCTGTGTTCGTTGGTTTACAAACTGCCATTGGTCGATAAGGTAGCAAAACCTTGAATACGATTGGCCATCTATTGTCTGAGAACGCGGAGAAGAAGAGTTGTAAACGGAGCGCGTGCTAGGAGAAAGACGCAGAACTGGGAATAAGCGTGCACCTTTCAGCACCGACACTGTGGATAGCAGCCAACAGACTAAACCGGACAGACGTTGACCAGCTATTTACCTCGGTTATAACTAGCCACCACATTTTAATGGTTTTATACAGTCGTACTGACTGCCGTGTTCCTCGGTTAACTTAGTTGAATCAGGGATTCATCGAGTGGAGGATTTAAGACGCAATTGCAGGAGCTTTGTTTGCCCCAAACGGGCAAAAGTAAGGAGCTAGCAAATCTTAGCCTCTCTGCTCCCAAGTTATTGGCAGTGAAGCCATTTCAGATCAATTTAGACAGTAGTCATTCAGTGGGATCTTGAATCGGATGAGACCGGTACTAACTGCCTGCCAATGAGGGGAAACAAGAGGGACGACGAATTAATCGATTCGGTTTCACTATAGCTGCAAACAACCGCTCTACGTGGTCTTGCTACCCTCAGCCACATTATAGTTGTTCGTGTAGCTGCACTCCATTGTGTGTGCATCTTTGTGCCATTCGGTTATTCCCGTCGCCCGATCCCGCGCTCTCGCACGCCCGCCGCCCCCTCAACCACAGCCTGTGTATTCACTCCAATTCTAAATCAACACCACAAAATTCGATAAAATGTGTTCTCGGGTTTGGTTTGTGACCGACCGGCGCATCCACCAGGAGTATCCTCAAGTCCAAATCCTTCGTGCACTGAAACAGCGCTGCGCCGAAGATGATGTTGAATTCCGCTCTCTTCTCATGGACCAAATTGTGCTCACCATCAGCGATGGACAATTAGGCAAGTATAACTACATACCGGCATTTAAAGTTGTTTTCTTTAATTAACAAGACATTGTACTGTGGGGAATTGGACTAAAATAGTTGACTTCATTTGAAATTCATACAGTGTAATTCCCCACTAACACGGGTAGTCACGGTTGCTTACGAACGCGGGTATTGTTTGGCACCATTGCAGGAGGTAGCTTAGCGTATTTGGCTAGGTAGCTAGCTAATAGCTTAGCTCTAACGGTGACCGCCTAACCCAGTTTCCAGGTTGTCTCCCCGGTCTAAGTCAGTTACTGGCTAAAACCAAGACTTGCAAATTGTGAGTTATTGCGCTGGCTTTGTTGTGAAATGTTCGATATAGAAATGTAATTTAAATAAGGTTAGGTTATCTCAAAACGTTATCTAGCTAATGTTCATGTCTACTTGAGCCTAAATGAGGCATGGATGGCTAGCAAACTAGCCTAAACAGGCTAGATTACATGATGAGAGACAGCGCCATGGAATTGTTGTGGCTTCATGTTGAAGGAAGTTAGCTAAGTGACACGACTTATCGTGACAAAAAGATTTCGAACATCGTAGTCTACATATCTTAGCTACATGTCCGACGCCCGCTATTACATCGACGAATTGGTTCTCTTGTTTTAGCTGTTAATTATTTATTTCCCCGGCATCGCGTCATTATCAGATTGAGTACGTGTGGACCACTGCCTCTGTTCAGTTATCATGATGGTTATTATAACGCTACTAGCACCATGTTGACATTTGGTGTGATGGTGTTTGTTTGTTTTTTTTCAACTTTTATTTATACAGGTTAGACATGTATAAATATAACCCAGTGACAAGACTAGAGTCTTAAAGGGCAGGGAACATGGAATTTCATCGTGAGATGCGAGCAGGGGCCGTTTCACTCAGTGAGGCTGTGGGAGTGGTAGAAGGTGGGGGTTCTAGGTAACAGGGACGGTCTCAATTAGCGCCGTCTGTAGGATATTAATAAAGAGATGTCTCATCGACACATGGAAGTGAAATTGGCAGCACTTACATTACCATAACCCTCATACTGTACTCCCACTGGTTCTAATAATAGACTCTGAAAGGATATTTACGTTAAACAAAATATATATATATATTTATATATCAGACTAATTAAGAATGTATATTGTTACACATCACAGTGGACTTATTTTTTTCAAGTTCTTTACTCTTTGACTCATTGCACATCTTAGGAGCAGGCACCTGTCTCAATTGACCTATACTTTAAGTAGTACTTTAAGTACCAAGTCTAATGGCCACACAGTAACTGGCCACAGGCACCGCCGTACTCCAGAAAGAGTTGAGACGTACCCATTGGAGGAAGAGGAGGAGACGGTATGGCCTAGATAGCTAGCAAGGTAGACATTTGTCTGGACCTGTAGGAGTTGCCCTCAACTAAAGCAGGGCTGGCTGTAGTCTTGACTGACTCTGGATCTAGATGTCAATGCAGACTAGAGAGCCATCACGGATTAACAGCTACAGGACAGCTTGACAACAGACTTAAGACTCTCCTGATCTAGTGGAGCTAACATGGCCAAGGATACACACATACACACACATGCAGGGAACATATTACTTTCTATTGCGAAGGGCACAGTCGACGTGGTCCCCAAAACGACCACGACATCACAGAGGTGTACATCAGGTGCACGTTCGTGCCACATCCCTTGGAGCCTGTGTAGGTTCGGATCCAGTTCAAACGAAGCGTCGTTGAAAATGCACGGTCATACGCGGGGCAGTATGTAGATAGGAAGTACGAGGACAGGACACGATGCAGTCACAGAGATGTCAGAGGCCCAGCCCAGTGATCGGCCCTGGGGGGGGGGGGGGGGGGGGGGGGGGGTTACATGTTGCCGAGGCCTAAACTCAGATCACAGGAAATGCCACGATGTTGAATTCCGTTGGCTCTCCTCGTGTCGTCTGCTGCTACAGGCCCACGCTTCATCCTCTGATGTGGAATGCAACACCTGCATGTTACCCAGCACAGGAACACAGAGCGGAGCTCTAAGTGACGTTGACAATTGGGGTACATTAGCTAAAGGCGTGATCGGGTGTTGGCTAGATTCCTGTAATCCTAATCTGAGCACCGACCCGTTAAGTAGGTTATTGTTTATCTCTGTTCATCACTGGCAAGACCCAAAACAGATTACTGAAATGAGCGGGCAACAAGCCTTTTTTAATATATCTAAGTGTAAGCTTCTCTGTTATTTAATAGTGGATTGTAGAGATTTTATTGAGTAAATAAGGGGGGGGGGAACCATATTAGTCATATTAGACATCCTTAAATAACGCAAGCAATTCTAGGTTATAGCGAGTGGATTGTCACCTGATTTGTTGTTTCATAGCTACCAATGCCCCGTGAATCTGCTGCTGAGTGAAATCACCTAGAGGTATGCTTTCAACTCCAGACTTCCTTCAGTCCTGTGAGTGTGTGAAGCAGCGGGCCAGCTGTTCGTGAAAGCCTCGTGCTTCACAGAGGCCAGCCATGTCATGACAACTCATTTGTATGCCCTCAGGTGAGAGGGAAAAGTATTTGCATGGTTTCACCGAAGCGCAACCGAAAATGCCATCCAAGGTAATTCTGAAAAGGGTAGCTAGCGCATCATATTTTTTATGACCTCTACGCTGTCGGCTCCAGCAGAGGAAAGGATGCTTTGTATCTGTGCATCTGTAGGTGTTGTTAAATATCCCCAGGTGACACACCGCATGACCTCACAGGTTACGATGATGCAACAACAAGGCCTGACATGCCTGCAGACAGAACTAGACGAAACTAAAACTTTGTAGGTTTTGAGATGCCCAAGGTGTTGTTGCACAGATCTGGTTTAGTTTGGTCTCGCATGCACAAGCTATCCCCCCCCTCCCTCTATCTATCTCTCTCTCTCTCTCTCTCTCGCTTTCTCCCTCTTTCTTCCCACCCTCATCTCCTCACATCATGCACCTTCTCCATCCCTGTTTTCTCTCCTCCTCCTCTCTTCAAAAAAAAGAAAGAAAAAAGAATCTTTAGTTCTTGCATCAGCCAAAGCCTGTCTTCCTCTGGTTCAGCTGGTTCAGCTGGCCCTCTCCAGCCTCCTGCTTGCTGACATGTGCACTACTCCACAAAGCTGATGACGAGGAGGGTTCGCAGTAACTTCAGAGATGAATATATATATATACACACACACACACAGAAAAGAAGGCTCCTTAGAGCCCCCCTGAAGTGAAGGAGAATGTCAGGCATTTCAGTGAATGCATGAATTCCCAACATTTCTCCCACTCGTCCGAGCCGCTTGCGTGTCCTCCTCCTGCGGAGAGCTCTGGATTTGACTTGTCTTGTCTTGGCCCGGGGTCGAGGGGCGTGGCTCTGCTCCGTGTGACGCGTCACGTCTGAACATGGCAGCTGGTGTCTGTCTGTGTGTGGCTTCTGTCTGTCTGCCTGTGTGCTTCTTACATGGTGTGTGACTGTGTGCATGGGCTTGAAGGTTAACACCCCCCCCCCCCCCTCCCAAAGCCACTTCCCACTCTCCCTCTCCATCCCTGGATAGGCACCGTTACACAGCCAAGGTCACGTGCGTTTTCAGTCATGTGACGGTGTGCGTTACACGCCCGTCGCAGACGGGACAACCCCGGAGCCTTTGTGCCGTGTTTCCCGCCCACCTCTGTGCCCAGAGGAAGTGTCGCTGTCCTAGGACCTGCCAAGCCGGGCGCTGGCCTGGCGCGTGGCATTGTGATGTCACAAAGGAATGTACAGAATGAGGGAGTCCCCCCACTCAGCAGTTATGGGGCCTGCTGGCGCTGTTAGCCAGAACCAAAATAACACACACTCAAGCACGTACACACACACACACACACACAAGCACGTACACACACACACACGTTTGTGCATAGTTCAGCCGCCCATGAGCACACAAGCCTTCCTCATGTTTAAGCAGGACCTGCATCTCAGCAGGATCTCAAATGGCTCCCGGCTCAAACTGAAACTAAAACACGTCAGGCTGTTCATGAGCTCCTGTTTTATGCCAGTGACCTCTGATGAGGCCTGAAGGGTTGGGCGTTTGTAGAGAAGCAGGTGAGGCCGTGCAGTAGGGACGCTCACTCGCATGAACGGGATAGAGGGGGGGATTGATGGCCACGACACCGGCTGCGTTTGGTTTCCTTGGAGACGGGAGGGGGGGGATGTGTGGCTTTCGGAAGGCCGTGCGTCTCCAGACGCCTCGCTGCTGTGACTCAAAACAAGCAGTACCCCCCCCCTCCCCTGCGCTGCTGCTCCACCCTCCCCCCTCTCCTCTCTCTCCTATTGTCTTTCCTTTCCATGTCTGTCCTCGCACAGCATCACTAGAGTCTGAAACGGCACCTTGCTCTCGTTAGCGTGTGCTTAGCATGTGCAGAGCGTGTGCAGAGCGTGTGCTTAGCGTGTGCTTAGTGTGTGCAGAGCGAGCGCCTGCAGGTCCGGCCCGCTGTGCCACTCGGACACGGAAGCAGTCCGCCAGCCCCTGGAGCCGTCGTCTCCGCCAGCAGATCTTAAGATGGCTGAACAACGGGTCACGGAGTGGCAGAGCGAAGAGTGCTGCGTCAGTGATAGCCCTCCCTCCTTCTCCCTTCTCCCCTCCCTCCTTCTCCCTCCCTCCCTCTCTCGTCCTCCCCCTCTTCTTATCCCATCATCACCCCATCTGTCTCTCCCTGCTGAGCGGCTGGGCTCCAGCCCCCTGGCTCAGATCCTAACTGAGCACACCTCTTTCTTCCCCCTCCATCCCTCCTTCGTCGTGTGCACCCCTCCTCCCCCCTTTTTTGTAGCGCGTCGTCTCTCTCGTGCCACCATTATGTGCCTCTCTGCTAACACTTGGGTGTTCCCCCGTCGTAAAATGGCTGGTCAACAGGCTGGTCGGAGCTGGTCCCAATTGCTTAAGGGGCCTGCTAGCTGTAGAGTGACATCAGCATAGCAAATGTCGAGAATGTGCTGAATATTTTAACGTTATCTGCCGCCTACACTTGGAAGGTACAGTCTGGAGCGAAAACCAGGGGAAACCTCAGAAGTCACGTACGAAAATAAGATGTCTGGCTAGATTTTGGTGGCCGCCCTCTCGCGTTTGTGTGTGTGCGTGTGCGCATATGCGTGTGTGTGTGTGCTGCCCTCTTAGGAATACCTGAGATGTATTTAAACCCCCCATCTCCTTTGGGTTCAAAATGAGCAGGTTCTACGTCATACCTTTCATACATCATCCTGCTTAGCGATCTCTGAGCCTGTTATCAGTGTTCAGTGTGCCTGGCGGTAGCCTGCCCAGGGGGCCTTGACCCCCTCCCCTAACAAGGGGGCGGAGCCCCTGGCAGGGCCGCGTGTGTGTGGTGTGAACGAGCGTGCTTGGCAGGAGCAGGTCCAAATGACGGAGTGATGTCAGGAGGGTAACTGTGGAGGGCCCCATGCCTGCTCTCTGCCCCTCCAGGGTGGGGGGGGGGGGGGGGGGGGGGGGAGGGGTATTTAGGCAATTGCTCAATCATGTGCCATTTGGGGAATTGGCATGTGGTCTTTCCAATTTTATTCAGATATTTCTAGAAACAAGCATCCGTTGACAGTGTTTCTTAAAGGCCTTGTGAAGTTGTTCTGTAAATGGGCAAAGTTCGTATGAAACCCCAGTCGAGGGTCAACATCAACTAAATAAATCAAAATGATTACTGTGCAGTTTGTTCTTAAGCAAAACTTCCCACCTGGAGAGGAGAGTGTAAGGCCAGGGGCTTTGATACGCTGACCGTCACATGTTCAGATTGAGGAGGGAAAGAGCCTGGGCCTGTCTGAGGAGAAACCCAGTGGATGCCTTTTCGCTAACGTCTGTGTGTTAGCTAGCAAGCTTCAAAAAACTCAAGAAATACAACTCATGAACTCGTGAGCCTTTTAGTATAGACACATTTCCACCACAGGAGACTCGGTGAATGCTTCGGTCATTTGCATTGTCCACATGCTCTGTATCAAATCTCTCTCTCCGTCCCTTCCTCCAGGTCTGCGGGTGGAGCAGGAGGTGGTGACCTCCTACCCTCAGGTGGCGGTGGTGCGCGTGCCCACGCCGTGGGTGCAGTCAGACAGCGACATCACCGTCCTGAGGCACCTGGAGAAGATGGGCTGCCGGCTGGTCAACCGGCCTCAGGCCATCCTAAACTGCGTCAACAAGTTCTGGACCTTCCAGGAGCTGGCCGGGCACGGGGTCCCTCTCCCTGACACCTTCTCCTACGGTGAGGCCCCCCTGAGACCAGGCCCCCCTGAGACCAGGCCCCCCCTGAGACCAGGCCCCCCCTGAGACAAGGCCCCCCCTGAGACCAGGCCCCCCTGATACCAGGCCCCCCTGATACCAGGCCCCCCTGATACCAGGCCTTCTGATACCAGGCCCCCCTGAGACCAGGCCCCCCTGAGACCAGGCCCCCCTGAGACCAGGCCCCCCTGATACCAGGCCCCCTTGAGACCAGGCCCCCCTCCCCCTAAAAACGTTCACTGGAGGGGGGGGGGGGGGGTTAAGGCTGAGGCCCCCTGAGACCAGCCCCCCCTCCCCCTAAAAAGGGAATCAGGTGGCTGAGAGGTTAGGGAATCGGGCCATTAATCAGAAGGTTGCCGGTTCGATTCCCGGCCTTGTAAAATTGACGTTGTGTCCTTGGGCAAAGCATTTCACCCTACTTGCCTTGCCTTACTTGTACCTACTGTAAGTCGCTCTGGATAAGAGCGTCTGCTACATTGTGAATGTAAAAACGTTCCCTGGGGGGGGGGGGTGATTCTGTTCTGGTTTGGGGTTTGTTGACGGTTGGTATGGCTGCTGTGCTCGTCAAGGTGACAGTTGCTGTACAGAACGTGGTTCTCACCGTGGTTCTCGTGACAACAGCCAGATGAGGAAGGGCTTACTGAGTGTCGTCCAAAGGGAAGCTTTCTCTCTCTGCGGTCTTACTGTGGCAGCGTTGAAGTGGCGAAAGGGGTTTTATTCAGGACTTATCAGGGGCCCTAGATAATAATGCACTCAGTCATAAGCTGTCCCTGAAAGACCCACATAGGAATTAATTAACGCCTGTGTCAACAGCCACAAGCTACCCACTGTTTTTATTGGGCTGTAATGCTTTTGAATACTTTATGAAGGGCCTGTGTGGATGTGTTGACATTTACTGTCCTTTAAGTCGCCATAAGTTTTCCTTTTAATGACAAACCGCCATTCCCAGCTTTTCATAACGTATGTATCAAAGAGGCCGTAAGTAGTCAGGACCAAGCTGATTGGTTCGTTTACAGGGCTGTTGTTTCAGGTTTTGCCGGCCTTGCGTTGTCTTAGCGACGCAGTGTTTTGGCCGTTGTTGACCATAGTTTAATGCCGGTCAAATGTGTTCTGTCACACAGTCCCCATATATACTATCCATATAGCTAGAATGTCGGGGTTAATAAAACAACGGTTATTCAACAGTTTATCCTAAACATGCATCAACACAAGAGCGTGTCTTCTTCTGATCCCAGTAGCAGCTTTTCTGATATCCTCTCTCAAACTAATCCTCATCATTTTTTCTGGTGTTTTTTTTGCTGGTCATGTGTTCTGTGGAGGGTCAGGTCTTGGGAGGGGGTCAGGGAGGTCCTGGGGCCCCTGCAGGCTGGGCTGGTGGCGGGGCCTTCGGGGTCTTCGGCCTGGAGCCAGCCCACCACACACTGTTTTTGTTTTTTCGTTAAGACGAGCCCAGAGTCGACAGCTACCATGGCGTATTTTTGTGCGCCGCAGCGAAATCCAGTGTTGTTTCGGAAAGGAGTGAAGAGGGAGAGAGACAGCCAGACAGCCAGACAGAGAGAGAGAGAGGGGGGGGGGGGGGGGAAGAGAGGGGGGAAGGTTTGTCCCAAATTCCACTCTTCTCCCAGCTCAGAGGACCATGCGGTGCACAGACAGGCTGAAGCGCTTACGTAACCAGCATAACCCCCCCACCCCCGCTCGCTCTCCCTCCCTTCCTCATTCTCTCTCTTTCTCTCCCCCTCTCTGTCTCTCTCTCCCCTCTCTCTCTCCCTCCATGACTTTAGGAATAAAAGAGTCCCCCATTGCTCTCCTCCTCCCCTTGCAGAAAGCGGTGACGTGACTGGCTGACATTTGCTGTGCTCCTCTCCTCGCCCCTCACACACGCACACACACGCACACACACGCATACTGGTGCGGCCGTGTGCTTTTTGGAAAAGGCATCTGGTTCGCCAGCTCACATCTGGTCTTGTCGATATGCACGGAACAGACAAGGAGAAGAGAGAGAAAGGCAAAGAGAGGAAGATGAGAGCGAGGAGAGGTCAGCATTAGCTACACGTTCTGAAGCTGTCACTCTCAGAGGGCAACATGAAGCCTGTTCCCACGTATGGAAGTTCACAGTGATCATGTGGATCACGTGTGCTAGATGTTATACGGATAAGGCATTTTTTAAATCAGAAACGGCAGTTTTCAATCAACAACTGTGTCATGTAGGGTCAGAAGGCTTCATGGGATTTCCCCCCCCCACATTTCACACTTCCAATCCAACTTGCTTGGCCTTTTCATACGAGAAATGCACAAAAATAATAATTATATATATATATATATATATCAGCACCGATAACCAACCTAAAGGCTCTGGGAAGATGAGGAGGGGAACACAAGGCAGAAAAGACTGAGTTAGAAGGAACTGGAGCAGGACTCAGGTGGAGTGCTGAGGGCCCTCTCCCCTCCTACAGACAGTGGGTTCGGCGGTTGGCTTTCAAAGTCAAAAGCAAAGTCGTTTCTGAGACGACATCAAACTGCAGCGGGAGCCGGCGTCTTCCTTATGTGAAGAACGCCTCATAGCTGTCTCACCCTGCTGCCTCACATCCCTGCCTCACATCCCTGCCTCACACCCCTGCCTCACACCTCTGTCTCACCTTGCTGCCTCACATCCCTGCCTCACATCCCTGCCTCACACCTCCGTCTCACCCTGCTGCCTCACATCCGTGCCTCACACCTCCGTCTCATTGTGTGTCTGTGTTTGCTCTTCACAGGAGGCCACGAAAACTTCCGCAAGATGATCGACGAGGCGGAGCCGCTGGGTTACCCCGTGGTGGTGAAGAACGCACGTGGCCACCGAGGTCAGTCATTCCCCACCCTGCCCCCAACCCTCGTCCCCTAGCAGTTCATCCCCAAACACATGCCTCTCCTCCTCAGAACCCCCCCCCTCACCCCAGCAATCTGCTTCCCCAGTGCCAGCCAGGCCCACCCTGGTCACACATTCCCCAGCGCGGTGTGAAGTGATTAGAAGTGTGGTGTGGTCAGAAGACAGCAGACCCGCATCCTGCAGTGTTGCGTAACATCTGTCCCCTGTTCCGGCCTGTCTTCCACCATCTGCTGCTACTGACTCATCTAGGCCCGCTCAGGGCCTGCTCTCGCTCCTCTGGCTCCTCTGACTCGCTTGTGTCACGGAGGTGTTTCGAGGCTTTGGTGCTTCCTTGAGGTCAGCTGACCGCTCGTCCTACCCTTCTGATTGGCCGTCTCCGGCCATCTCATTGTCTCTGTGGGAGACAATGGAGGCAGGCCAGAGGGCAGGGTAAACCAGCGATACAAAGGCTCGCTGAAGGAACAACAGCCGTTGATCAAGGCTGTAGACAAGCTTTTTTTTCTTATCCGGTACCAAGCAACCGTTAACATGGCAGAAACATGACAGGAACATTTTAATAAATTCCCGGCACATAACGTTTGTCTTGCAAAAGCTAAAAAAAACTTTCAGTCAGAATGCATGATTGTTGGCATCTGAACGATTTTATATTATATTTGTGTGACATCGTATTTCGAGCTCCCTGAGGTGTTGTGTAGCCTGGTGACATGGAGGGCTGTGAGACAGGGAGGAGGGCCGTGAGACAGGGAGGAGGGCTGTGAGACAGGGAGGAGGGCTGTGAGACAGGGAGGAGGCCTGTGAGACAGGGAGGAGGGCTGTGAGACAGGGAGGAGGGCTGTGAGACAGGGAGGAGGCCTGTGAGACAGGGAGGAGGCCTGTGAGACAGGGAGGAGGCCTGTGAGACAGGGAGGAGGCCTGTGAGACAGGGAGGAGGGCTGTGAGACAGGGAGGAGGCCTGTGAGACAGGGAGGAGGGCCGTGAGACAGGGAGGAGGGCCGTGAGACAGGGAGGGAGGGCCGTGAGACAGGGAGTTGTGACACACAGTGGAGTTGTGAGACAGGCTGTAGTCCTGTGACACAGGGAGGGAGGGCTGTGATACAAGTAGAGCTGGGATAATCAGTGGAGATGTTAGATACATGGTAGTCCTGTGAGAATGGCAGTGCTGTGTCATTATTTACTGTCCTGTTGTGTGCAGAACCTCCGCCACATACTGAAGTAGGCAGCCAGTCCCCACACACACACCAGTGAAGTGCTCCTGGTCTCCTTGGTTCTGTGGAAGAGTCACAGGACGTGCCTCTTAGCACAAGGACGCAGTGCTAATTAAAACAGGCATTTCTTTCCGAGCCGTGCGAGAAGCAGTCGGTGTCCAGAGCGTTGTTAGGCAGGAGGAGGGGGAGGAAGAGTAGGAGGGGGAGGGATGACTGTGCTGAATCCCTGTGGTGGCTATGAAGGGGTGAGATGAAAGGGTGAGTCAGCTGGTGTTGCAGATGTGGAGTCTCAAACTGTCCAGGTTTCATTCAGTCTCACCGCCTGGCTGCGATTCACAGTCCTGGAGACGAGTGGAAACCAATGAGTCACTCGTTCTCTCCTGCTAGTCTTTGTTTCTCCTCCTGTTTACCCCACCATTTGTTTGTTGCTTCCTTTTATATACCTCCTTTATTCCTTCCTTGTTTCCTTACCTCCTTCCCTCCATCCTTCCCTCCTGACGTCCCTCTCCCCCCAGGTAAGGCGGTGTTCCTGGCCAGGGACAAGCACCACCTGTCAGACCTGAGCCACCTGATCCGCCACGACGCCCCCTACCTGTTCCAGGAGTACGTCAAGGAGTCCCACGGCCGTGACGTGCGGGTGGTGCTGGTGGGGGGCCGGGTCATTGGCTCCATGCTGCGCTGCTCCACCGATGGACGCATGCAGAGCAACTGCTCCCTGGGTAAGACGGAGTTGGGACGGCCGGAGTTGGGGCGGCCGGGGTTGGGGAGTTGGGGCGGCCGGAGTTGGGGGAGCTGGGGCGGCCGGGGAGCTGGGGCACTGACTGGCAACGGCCTGTCCCTCCATCCCCCTCAGTGTCCTTTCAGGACATTTCCAGACGCTGCTTTCCCTCTGACCGCTGTTGTAGCGTCTGCCGTGTCAGGGCATGCCGGCACGATCATGCACTGTGACATTTTGGGGACAGCGGCTTTTGATTTGTTCCGCCATGATGTGACAAGTGTCACATGGTGTTTGGCATGATGCTGTGGGGGGCTGGCAGGAGCGCAGCTCCTCCTTAGCTTCTCTGAGGCTGCCCTGCTACCACCACCACAGTTGTATCACATTACTGTTTCGAGCGATTTTAAATTGGGAGAAAATCGACTGGAAGGAAATTGCTTTGGCTCATGTGCAGAGGTCGATTGAACAATTTTATTATAATAAATGGTATATATTAATGATGTATCACTCATCTAACAGTTACATCAGGATTTTGTTTTATAGAACATTTAAGCATGAAGAGGAATGACTCTTTGAGCGTGTGTTGTTGTTGTGGTGTGTGTGTGTGTGTGTGTGTGTGTGTGTGTGTGTGTGTTGACGGCCTCCCTCTGCCCCCAGGCGGCGTGGGCATGATGTGCCCCCTGAGCGAGCAGGGCAAGCAGCTGGCCGTGCAGGTGTCCAACATCCTGGGCATGGACGTGTGTGGCATCGACCTGCTGCAGCTGAACGACGGCTCCTTCGTGGTGTGCGAGGCCAACGCCAACGTGGGCTTCATCGCCTTCGACCAGGCCTGCGGCATGGACGTGGCCGGCATTGTGGCCGACTACGCCCTCTCGCTGCTGCCCAGCCGCCTCACGCGCAAGATGTCCCTGCTGTCGGTGGTGTCCAGCACCAGCGAGACCAGCAGTGAGCCGGAGGTGTGCGCCGTGTGCCCGGCGCCCAGCATCATGGGCGTCCTGCCGGAGGCGGCGTGCAACATGAGCGTGGGCTCCACCTCCTCCGAGAGCGACCCCGAGCTGGCCGAGTCCTCCCCGCGCCAGGCCGCTGGCTCCGCCCTTCCCGACCTCCCCGACCCCGCCTACAACTTCAACACCATCCTCGCCAATGAGATCAAACTATTGACTGAGTGAGCGGGGGATTGGCCATGCTCGCACGCCCGCCCGCGCACACACACACACACACCACACAGATGTATAACACAGAGATATAACACACACACACTCCAACGGACATTCCTGTTACACAGACACACACACAAGCACACAGCAAACCTCCTATACACGTAACACAGGCAGGATGTTACATGCAGATGTTACATGAGCTGCACAAACAAAACACACAAAACAGCGACACACGAACATGACCACCAAAACTGACATAACTACCAACAGACGTAGACGCACGCGCCTTCTCATACTAACTACTCCCCCCCCCCTCCCCCACCCCATGTAAACGCAGAGATCTGAGGCTGCTCCCCTGAACTGCACACGGACCCCCCCTCCTCCACCACCACCCTCCTCCCTCACAACGAAAGTTTACACACTGCATCGTGGTGGCAGAGGTGGAACACAGAATGTTGAATTTGGCAGTTCTTAGCAGTCCCCCCCCACACACACACACACCTCTATTGCTTTGTGAGGTTCAGTTGGTCAGTTGAGCCAGGGAGTTGTGGGACTCATCCAGCATGTAGACCAGCCCGACATGGTTTGATCTCATCCAGCATGTAGACCATCCCAACATGGTTTGATCTCATCCAGCATGTAGACCAGCCCAACATGGTTTGATCTCATCCAGATCAACACACTCCGAGTCCGGGGTAGGAGGAGGAGTTGGGTGGCGTACAGTAGCCAGGGGGACAGCTGATTGGAAGTGGCATGAAGTGTTTTTGCAAGTGATTTTCTCCCTGAAGAGATGAGCAGGGAGGAGGGGGGGGGGGGGGGGCGGGGGATAAGAGACAGATTGTTAAGTGGACTGCCAGTCAGTGTTGATTCTAATGTATCAGATGAGGTGTAGCGGTTTCTAGGACGAATTCAAGCTTGTGGAAGAGGGGGTGGACTCTGTTGCGAGGTGCGCGGTACCATAGGTCCTGTAGAGGTTTGGACTCTGAACAAGCCCTCTGAAGAAACACAGTCATGTCAATCCAAGTTACACAAACTGAAAAGAGCACAACAGGTGCTTAGATTCTTTTTTATTTTATTCATGTTTTTAGTGGCTAGCGTTTCGTTAGCTTTTTAGAATACAACAAACAGTAGTTATCGGCCGGACTATTATTGCCCAAAATGCTGTTTTTTTTTAACCATTTGAAATAAAGCACTTTATAATAAACAGATGAATTGCATGCTGGGAACTTGGCTAAGTTGGGTGGTAGGAAAGCTGCCACTACACCTACAAGCAGAATATACCTCAGAACAAACCGAACTTCTCTCACTGCCATAGAAAACTGGTCCTGCAAGCAGACATTCATCCAGCGTCGTGATCGTTTCAAATGAGCCTGGGTTTTAAAAGCTTTCTCTCATATCCTGTTAATAGTTGACATCTGAGCTTGTCGTTTGTGAATGATAATGTAGCAATCTTTAGTTGACATCTGAGCTTGTCGTTTGTGAATGATAATGTAGCAATCTTTACGCTGGCTAGACTGGTTGATTAGTAATGGCTAAACTAACTGCTACCTTCCTCAATTTAAGTATTTTGAGAAGCTACAGTATTGTGTACAATTGGCTTATACAGAACTGCAAATATTGAAAATAAAGTATGAACAAAAAAAAAAAGGTTTTTAGAACTTTTCTGAATTTGTCTGAATGTAGTTTGAGACAAAGACAAAGATGTTTTCTCCTTTCCTCCACCAACAGTGAGCTGAACTCTCGACTCACCAAGCATCTCATGCAAATCAACTTGTTCTCCTTCATCAACAGGAAAACAATGTTGGTTTGGACCAGAGAGCTTCTCTCTATTCACCTCTCTAGTCTGTAGATTATTCTAATCACACCTGGAATCACCATAGCTACCAAGCTTGGGGCATCTGCCCTTAAACCAAAAAAACAAAACAAGCCAGAAACATCTTGAAACGACACTATCACAAGCACAAGCCCAGCCAAATGAGGGAGGCATAGGGGCCAGTGTTTAGATTCCCAGCCCAACAGTCCACCAGTTGAGACTCAAACCCAACTCAGGGAAGCAGCCTGGATCTCACCCTCACCCTCTCAAGGCATGTCACATATCCATCCAAGCTAGAGATCCGCCTAAAACATGTGTATTGACAAACAAACTGAAGAAAAAAAAAAAAACTCAAACTACAAAAAAGATGCGATGTACCATGAACCATGGTACCATGCACTTTGCTTTTTCTCCTTGCTTGTTTTTATAATGTTCAGTGTTTTTTCTCCTAATTTATGGTTTTTCTTTTTTTAAGGAAAAAGTGGTTTGTGTGCACTAATCTCGTCTCAATAACGTGAGGCCGCTGTGAAGCTTGGTTTTTGTGGGGGAAATGTTACTAACCGGCTGGAATCTCACGGGTCTGTAAGAGGGAGGAGCCACAAGCGTGCCAAATCCAAACAGGGCGTATAAAGACAGGAAAAAAGAAAACGGAAGTACTAGAAGGTGACTTCTTTAACCGAAGTCTCGGCGGTTAAGTAACGCAGCGTTTTTTTCTTTGAAGGTTGAAGGTTACCAATACATTACTGTGATGTGTTTCAGCGTAAGACATCTCTTTCTGAGAGTTAACAAACTGTGAATCCCTCCCCCCTGTACTTGACATGATAGGCTAGGGGGTGTGATCACCACCATGTCACCCTAGCAACCACGGCTCATGGGAGATCCAATCAGAAAATAGGTGTTGTCACCCCTTTTTTTGTTGTTTTTTCCACCTTCAAAGAACCGGTTTATGTTTTGTTGTGTAGAATGAAGCCTGTGCCATTTCACTTTCATTGCTTTGTAGATTCATGTTAATCAAAGATGGGACATATCCTTTCTAGACCTTAAGACCAGCCATAGCAAAGAATGAAACGAAGACCATTTTGCTCTCAACATATTCATTGTTCAAATAATATCTCTACTTTTTACTGCATTTATCCAGAAAGCACATCAACACAGGTCAGCCTGCTTCAGTACATCTGTGCCCTGTAAACATTCAAACTCCTGTCTTACTGTCCCAGTTTGTTTGTGAGCGCTGATCTGAGAAGCTCAGACCGGGAAAGCCTCTCTAAGACCCATCTTCCGGTTGGCTATCCCAAGCTTTTCAAGTCAGTGCTCATAACCGAACTTAGACAGGGATAGGAAGCAAGTGATGGTCAAACTGCCTATTTATGACACAGCTTAGGCTAACTGTTGGTAAGTGGTGAAGTGGTCCTCGTTTTGATGATGTAACACATCAGCGTGTGCCATACTGACCAATGGGAACGGGCTGGTCTGTGACCCCTCCCCCCCTAGTGTCTGTACTGCACCACAACACAAGGTTACTATTTATTTCTGAATTGCTGCTAATGTATATTTGGCTCAAATATTTAAAAGGGAACATTAGGAATCCAACAAATTCCAAGTTTTGTTGCCTCTCAACAACTAGATAAATCTGAATGCCAAAAACAAGCATTGTTGTATAATTCAGTACTAATAAAACGAGTTAAATGTTTTTAATATTGATTATTTGTTTTGATATAAATGATATTAAAAACATCCCATAAATGTACATATTTAGGATTTTAAAGCGATCCTTAGATTCCCATTAATCCATGGATGTGTTCGACACAGCCGACTTTGCTCAACAGTCCCCCCATATAGATTGAAACATAGTCGAGTAAATTTCAAAAATACTACAGATCTGTCACATGCTTTTTGGGGAGAATCAAACTTTCTCTGCTGGTTAGAATCCAGAATATCAATTGAGTGTGATCCAGTTATCTTAAGATGGGTCATCCTCAAACTCGGTATGATGACATGTTAAAAGCCTTTTTTAGAGGTTTTGAACTGCTTAGGCCATGTTTCTGGAGGTACGAGTCATACAAGAAATTTGTGTGAGAAAATGTGTTCAAATCATTGCGCTTATCATTACTGTGAACCATTTTGACAGCATGGCAACATTTATCCCAAATTTGGTTTTGGTTTGCAAATTAAGTTGTACAAAATTATGTAAATATACACCCCCTCTTTATTTTATTTCTTTTCTTTTTGATTAAAATGAGTCATTATTGAAAACGGGAATAATGTGTCCGTCTGTTATTTCATTTGGGGAATAAAGTGCCAACATTCAGTGAAATGTCAAGCTTATTTTATTAATGTCAATTCAATCAAAGACAATCTAATCACCAGAGGAAATAACTGGATTTATAACTTGATGTCTTGCGTTTAGCCCTAGACAACAACAACAAAAATCGAACCGATGCTAACACAGAACATTACTGTCCTGCCTACTCTCACATAACTGTCAGTCAGAACCCACATCAAGTCAAGAACATTTTATTTCCTCAAGATTCTACAGTAACCCTAGGAGACAGGGTTGTTAAGTGCTGGACAGCGGAGGTAGTTGGTGGGGGTGCCGGCTGGTGGACGGGTGTCGGGCATGTGTGCTGCCGGCTGGTCATCTAGCCTGGGTAGGAGGGTCTGTCCCTGCCAACAGCACCAGTCGCTGGATGGACTCTGTCAGACTGGGGTCTGGTACCAGCTGGCTGGCCTGCAAGGCCTTCCTGCCAAACTCCACCGCCTGGCGCACACACACACACACACACACACAAAGTGAAGCCAGTGGAGCCCACTGCTTAAGTCGAGTCAAAAGCCAGCTTATATAATATCACTATAAGTTGGGTGGGGTCCCAACTGGATTTACTAGCTCCCTATTTCCTCATCACAGTCGCTGTTCTGGGAGAGAATTAACATGGCTGACACCTCTCCAAGTAGTTGGATTTATCCATGGTGAGAGCAGGGGCGTAGCCAGAAAAAAATGGATAGGCATCGTTTTAGTTTTTTTTAACTTATTTACTTTGCGATGTGGACCCAGTGCATAATTTTTTTGAGATATTTTCGTTTTTGGGTAGGCCTGTGCCTACCCAGGCCTACCAATGGCTACACCCCTGGGTGAGAGAGAAGAGCTGAGATGTAGACATGCCTAGTGGTACAGCTTGCAACTCAGTGCTCCCTTGTGTGTTTCATAAAGCAGTTCAGTTCACAGGTAGCCTATCACACGCCTGTGACGAGTGTCTGTGCTCGACTCAAAACGTCTTTAACACTATTCAGCAATTTATTAGACACCAGCAGTTACGTATGGTGTGACAAATACCAAGAAGAAGGCAGTGGCTCGGAATAAATGAACGCCCTTCATTGAATGTTCTCCTCGGAAGATAATTTCCACAATAGAGCGTCTCCTAACATTGGTGTAGGCTGACACGGTATCGCACCCCTCCTCTCTCCTTCATTCACTCCTACTGATAACAAGGCTGAGAGGGAAATCAAATCCCTTTCTTGGCTCAGTTGTCTCTTTTATTCCCTCCAGGTCAGCAGAGTAGGTTGAGGACCCTGCTGACATATTAGCTATGGAGAACAGGCTTGAACCGGTTGCTCTGGCCATTTTAAGACATTAAGCCGTTAGCTTAGCTTCATGACATCATATAGGGTTTGGCATGTCAAATGATCACACCTGTTTGTGTGCGGGCACGCTCCTGTTCCTACACAAAATGATACTTATTTGAAGAACAGGGGGATTCTCTAGGTTATCTACAACTTTTCATATTCTTACTTACCTTCGATACCGAAGATGTCTTAAAAATCTTAGCTGTTGAAAGACAGGCCGTAGCTACGATCAGCACCTAAAATGGCGACTCAAGTTCACCTTAGTAATTACTTCCATAATATCTGACAAGAGGGGCAGTCTTCTCTACGGCGGTAGTATTGAACCCGTTATGTCCGTTTACGTGTTAGGGTAAGCGTGTTCTAGCTACCTAATAACCTTAACCCAGTTAAGGTTGATCTCTTCCGTCCTCCTACCCCCTTTTCCGATCTACTGAACTGGGACCCACCCAGCATTGGCCAAAGGGTCGACACCTTTCCTCAGGGGTTAATGAAATCCTATCTTGTACCTAGGGTATTGATAGGCGCAACCCCGGCCTCTGCAAGAGAACACATCGTACCTGTAGCGTTCACATTAAACTCCTGCTACAGCCTCCCTGCTGGATAAGAAAGAAGTCTTGGCGGAGCCCCAGGACGGGGAGTTAGACTACAAGGCCAGTCGCGTAAACTCCCGCTAAATCCCGAGTGATAGTCTTTAAGGCTTTACCAATTAGAGCTAATCCCGTCTCTAGACAGCACTACATGGGTGCCGTGCACGTGAAGACACGTGTAGACACGTGTCATGGTGCCAGCAGACAAACTGCGGAGGGAGCTGTGTTTCTGTTTTTAGTTTTCGGTTTGTGTACGCGTGCGTCTAGAGCCTTTACCTTGTTACGAGATCCTCCCAGGAACCATAACATAGCCAAGGAGTGGGTCACTAGAGCAATCTGGGCCACATCCTGTTTGTTGTTCTGCGCCTGAACCTCCAGCATAGTCTTTAGCATCTGATCTGCCTCTGTCCTCTGGGCCTCATCTGTGGGTCAGCACACACATTACACACGATTAAGAACACGTACAGCGACAAACACGCACACACTTTACACGGACACATGCCTGTTGATAGCGTCATGGTAAGCTACGTCATCCACCACTAAAGTGTGCTGTAGCATCCACCAAAGGTATTTTAACTACAACGCAGCCATTTTATGTTTTCATGTCCAGCCAGCCGTAGACACCGGTATGACGATGACCCAGCAGGAGCCAGTGCGGGTGAACTAGCACAGGAAGGTCACGCTCTGCGGTGGCTGGCCGAAAAGCCTGAGAAATTACATACAGGCTAACAGGCTTAGCGTTATAACTAGGGCAGCAGCAGCGATAGGCGGTTGCGACGCGGATGCCGCACAGCTGGAGATGTGTCATGACTGGTCTAAGTCAGCCGCTGGCATGCTGGTGGAAATCTGGGCTTTAGCTCTTGGATAGCACGTCAGGCTAGTCTGACTAAATTTAGCGCCATTGACCTTATTTTTGAATGATACGCGAATGGAGCCAATCGCAGTTGGGGCTCGTGTCATCACAACCTCATGTTGTGACAGTGTGTCATTAGCTGCATCTAGTGTTTGCTAGTAAGATTCCATAATGGGGGACTAATGAATGTCATGAGTGCAGTGCTTATCCATTAGGTTGACAGGAACAATGGTTGCCCTCAGATCCAGTTTCACTTTAAATAGTCAGAAAACTGCTTGCTACTAGCACTCTTCAAAATATTAAAAGTGTAAGTAATGTCGTTAGTATGAATGTCCACACTCACCAAAACATGGTTCCAGTGAGATGGAGCTTTGAGTGTGGGCCTCGACGAGTCTGGTCAGGTGCGAGTGCCATGTTTTTGCCACCTATGATAGGAATTTGACATAAAATAGGCACATTACATCACATTTTGTTTAATTGTAAATCATTCTAAGCATAACAATAACATAAAACAGTCTGAAATATGTTTGTTCATTTCCGTGTGAGATGCGGTTTACCTCGGCGTACATGGAATGGGCGATGTCCTTCTTTTCCTGTTTCATGAACACGTTGGCCATGAGAAAGTATCCTCCTTTAGTGACAATGTTATCCAAACCATACTCGTCACTGGCATAGTGCACCTGAAGGGCAGAGAGAACATCTCCAATAAAGCTACAACCATCATTTAATCATCTCAGAATTCAGAATTTGCTTTATTCGCCATGTAAGTTCACAAAAACAAGGAATTTACTGTGGCAGGAAAGTGCATACGGTCAACCTATAAGGATCTTAAGTAGAAAAAGTACAAGTCTAAATCTAAAACAATACTATACAATGTCAGACATAAAGAATCTACAATAGAATAAGAGTGCAATATGACTGTCATAAGAGTGATTTCCCTGCCTCTAGCTGTTTTAGAAGCACCACATTTAAAGGCAAAGACTCAGCGAAATGACATCATCATCAGACAACCGGTCAACTGCCCCCTCATGTGCTCTCGGCCGTGTGTGGGTGTGCCCTGAATGCTCGACTTAGAGGCACTCCTGTTAAAGCGGTCCTGGCAGATCCATATTTCAATGATTGTTTATGTCGGTTGCCAGGATCCTGCCTCCTTGTGAGTGATGATGTCATGTTGCTGACTATGGTAAACACTGCAGGCCGTGCGTGCCACCCACGTCGTTGGCAAAGCTCAACAGCGCTCCCTTCAGGTTGCCGGTGGAGGTGTAGAGTCGGCCCAGGTTGCGGTGTAGCTGGTGGCGGACCGCCTGGCTGCAGTCCGGGGTCTTGGTCACGGTCCACTCTGCCTGAGACAGGTACTTCTCAGCCTGCGCTAGGCTGCCCAGACCTGGACACACACAAACACACGCGCGGACGCGTGCCTCAGCATGCCTCGTGCCTCAGCATCCCGCAAACGAGCCACTGTAGTCGAGGTCTCAAAGATGACATATTCACAGACCGACTTAGCATTGGGTCGTGCCGATAATGTATTATTTCCGTAAGAAGCCAGGTGGGTGGTCTATCTGGGGAGTCTCACCGACGTTGGCCTCTGCCAGCAGCAGGTAGGCAGGGACCAGCGAGGCTGCGCTGGGACCATACACGTCCATGGCACAGCGCAGGGAGAGCAGAGAGGCAGGTAGAGACTCCTGGAACTTCCCCTCAAACAGCTTGTTCTGGGCCACTGACCTGGAGATCTCAATCAGTTGTTCCTGGAGAGATGGATCAGGTCAAGAGTGTGGGGGAAGTCAGGCTGAGTCGATGTGAATGACTGCTCTGACCCCCTGAGACATGCCCAGTTTGTGTTGTGCTGATATCAACTTCCAATATATATATATATGAGAAGCAGTATAGTGTGAAGTCTGTGTAGGGGTTTTGTCAGGAGAGTTACTCATCTATGATAGGTTAACAATTGAAAGTGCACAAGGAACACACTAAAGACGTCAAAATGGAATGCTGTGTGTCTGTTTCACGCCATAAATACCTCTTGCTCCTGCCCCCCCCCCCCCCCCTTTCCTCCACCACCTCCTCACCTGCTTGTGCCGTGTCTGGGACTGGTGGAGGTCTCTGTCGGACTGCAGGGAGTGAAAGGGCACAGCAGAGCGGATGGGGATGAGCAGCTGGCAGACCTTGTCGTGGATCCCCACCCAGTCTGCCTGCTGGTGCTCTGTGTCACTGTGAAACACAGACACACAGGGCTGTGTTCCAATCCAGAAAGGTCGCTCCCTCTCTCCATTTCCTCTGCCCTCGCTGACCTGTGCTGTGTAAATCTCTCAAGGCTGGGTGGAAGCATCACTGTGGAGGCTTAAATGTGTCAGGTCATGTCCAAGTCCAACTGTGTTCACATGGATATGTCAGGCCATTCAGTATGCAGGTACGTACCATCTAGACACTCAAACAGAGCTGTAACTGTGATTTATTTATCTTCCCCACAGCATGAGTTAGCATGAATTGTATTCCATCTCAATAAAAAGGCCACCTCCCTGTATTTTGTGTGTGTGAGAATATTCGGCTTTATTTCAGTGACAGATTGATACAACCAGGAAGGGTAAGGGAGAGAGTGGAGGGGATGACATGCAGCAAATGCTCTGGGCTGGAATCGAACCCAGGCCTATGCAGTAAAGCTTTTGCTCTTGTGGTGTGCGTTCTTAACCGGTTAAGACACCGAAACACCCCATCTCCCTATTTTCTTTTGTGTGCAGTCTTTTCACTTTCACAAAAGGAATGCTAAATTGTATGTCATTACATAACAAGTCTGTAATTTAGCTCATCCTGCTTTTTCCTCACGTCTCCTCACAGCTTTGGAAACTCTGGTCTGACTCCCTCCGCATGGTGTTCTCTCTCTACGGCGCGCGCATGTTCCTTCCTCAGTGTTTTTACTGGTCTGGATTCAAAAGCAGTGCAGTGGCCACGTCATGGCAACAATAACACTCAGTCTATGGGCAGGCTGACTGGTCCCGAGGAATGAAAATGTGCTCACACACATGCACGCACACTCACACACGCACACACACATGCACTCACACATGCACACACATGCACACACATGCACACACACATGCACACACACAGAAGTCATGGGGCTCTCCAGGATATTGGAGCCACTCTTTCTGACAGAGATTACCATGACTGTGATTCTCAGACTCGTAACAGGCAGCAGGTAAGGATTGGGAAGGGATTGGAGGGGAAATGGGGAGAGGTCCCTGGTCATAGCGTTGCAGCACGGCTCTTATGCAGTAGCTTGGCACAGAGACAAGTCTATTAATCCAAACAGGCCGACAGCTGGCCCAGAGGTGGACCAGTTGTTTTTTCCCTCTCTCTCTCTCTCTCTCTCTCTCTCTCTCTCTCTCTCTCTCTCTCTCTCTCTCTCTCTCTCTCTCTCTCTCTCTCTCGTTTTGTGGCATATTTGAGCGATCTGTACAATGCTCCATTGATTCACGAAAATGCACATCACATGAGACAAACGCTTCGTTTTAAAGGCATGAAGCCATACAAGAGAGCCAGGGATAGAAGTAGCTTTAAGCTTCCTCTAAGGCAAAAGATTTACTGGCTCATCCCCTACAGCTTAGTGTAGAGGCTGTCACCAAGAACTACATGGCTGGCTTTAAGTAGCCTACTTCCCCAAATTGTCACGGACAGATTCTAACATGTTATGAACTGACACCAACCATTGTAATTAAATTGAAGAAAGATGTGTTGCATAAAGCTAGTTTGTGTTTTTTCTGACCACATGATAGCCTAAGCATACCTCCTTTAAAGTGTTCTCGTGTAGCTAAATATATAAATATATATCCCGGATAACTTAGATTCCAGCTGTTCCTCTCTCTAACCACATTGAGAAGCAAAGCAAGTTTCCATTTGTCTTTGGTTTAGTGGGCCTCATTGCTTTGAAAACACTGCCACCTAGTGTCTAATCATTTTGAGATTCGCTCATTCTGATTTTCGCGACATATATACAACATTGACTTTATAAACAACATTAGCTATACGTTTAAATTCAGCAAACGTAACGCTGAATTCAACTTGAATGTTGAAATTAAAGTAGGCCTACCTTGGCTAAACTTACCAGTAGAAAGTGACACGACACTTGTTGCATTGGAAATATGCAGGTTTTTGACAAAGCTCACATAGTTTTTTCGCTCCTCTTGGGTTGGCAAGTGGAATTAGCGTGGTTGACATGACCAACAAAACTTCAGGTTAACCAGCGCTACTTAATTATTCGGTCGTTTTCATGTGATTTGTATAGGTATCTAGCCACACTAGCAACTTGTTTCTGCTCGGACGCCTTTAAGTTTCTATGGAGACGACCTTGGAACTATTTCCTCTCTAAGTAAGAACTCTTCAGAGAGCAACATCTTAGCTGAACAAAGAAGATTCAACTCATTAAGTTTTTATAATCTTTTATTTAAAAAGAGCCAGCAATATAATACAGGTTATGTTATATGATAACATGAGATCATATTTTGGTAGAAAAATAGATGACATCATAACTATTGTGATTAATTAAGACACTTTATTTACAATAAATACCGGCACATGTAGGTGTTTTCAGACACAAAAAAGGACAATAGCCAGAAAAGACTAATATTCTACCAGTAGCCCAACCTTGTTTTCCTAAAGCGGAGGTTATATACTAGCGTCTAAAAACTTTACAGTAAAAAACGTTTTAATATTGAAAAATATATATCTTTGGATTTTTAGCTGCATCTATTCCATTCAAAAACAGATCCTGACTCACCCCTCATTTGGTGGATGTGGACAGTTAAAATAACTACCACAACTCAACACACTTCATGCGATTCCTCTTTTCTCTGTCACTCTTTCTTGCGTAGGTGGATGTACATGACCCCGCTACAGAGCAGTAGGGGCACACAGACCCAGGCCAGGATGAAGCAGTAGCCGAAGTGACCCGTCTTGTTCTCCCAGGAGTCCAGGAGAATCTCCTTGTTGTGCAGAGTGTAGATCAGAGCTGCCGTAAATGCTGTGAGACCTGGGAGAGGCATGCGAGAAAGTTTAGTTGTACTTTTATTTATCCAGAGAGTCTTTTCTATCATGAAACCTATAGGCCCAATTATGTACTGTAGGAAGTCAAACAATGCATCCATCCATCCGTCCATCCATCAATCATCCCTCCAAAATGCAGTTACACCTATTTCCCATTTCACCACAAGGGGGAGCCTATTGTCCACCTCTCTCTGGAGAGTTGATGAAGATTGATTCTGCTGACGTTGTGTCGAGAGTATCTATCAAAACAGCTGGATAACAAGATTCGTATGTGGAAACCGAAGCATAGAGAGCTTATTTCTTAAGTTCATTACCTGCAACAACCTGACACAGGCCAGTAAAGTAGAAGAGGCCCCCTTTAGACATGGTGAAGAGCTGGCCGAGAAACACCAGGAAGGACACGGAGGAGAAGACTACAGACAGCACCATTAGCACCTGGACTGACTGGAGCCACTCTGGAAGAGATTTACATATTTTACATTTATATAGTCATTTAGCAGACGCTCTTATCCAGAGCGACTTACAGTAAGTACAGGGACATTCCCCCCCAAGGCAAGTAGGGTGAAGTGCCTTGCCCAAGGACACAATGTCATTTGGCACGGCGGGGAATCGATCCGGCAACCTTCTGATTGCTAGCCCGACTCCCTCACCACTCAGCCATCTGACTCACTGACATGAGGAAAACATCTCGTAAACATCAAATCCACTGATGTTGTCCGGTTGATATCGTTGTGATATGATCACGTAACTCACTAGGAAAAATCCAATAACTATCATAAACACTGAGGAAAACCTGATGTAAACATCTCAATCACTGAGGAAAACATTACATAACCGTCACATACATTGAGGACAACATCAGATAAACATCACAATGCAGGACAGGTAGGGTGGTGAAAGGGAGGGGATTACTGTGCCTGGGAAAGAAAAAGTGTTTACCTGTCTCTTCAGCGGACGCACACAACCAGGTACCAGAGTCGTTGTCATAGCGACAGTTGTACCAGAGATCGGAACTCTCCATCCCATTCCAAACCCACCAGGACTGAGAAGAGTAATGTGCGTCAACATAAGCAAGAATGCAGGTAAATGAGAAGATGTTTTGTGAGTCGTGATATAGTGATATACTGTACCTTCTCCATGGTTGCAATGAAGAGCATGGCCAGGGTTACCAGGTGTAGCAGGGTCACGAACATCAGCAGGTATGCCATCTTTACAGAAGGTGCTAGTCAAAACAATGACAAAAGTAGTGTTTGTGAGGAATTGTGCTTTTGAAACGAGACATAAATTGCATGAATTAGTTACAGCCAATTTATTCTTTTGTTGACTCGAGTTGCCATTTTGTAAATGTTCCTCCCACTTGAGCTCATTGGTCAAAATCACAGAACCATGCTGTTTTCCCCCCGAAACAGAAATGGAAAATCTAAGCTGGTGAGCACAGGATACTCTGTGTTATGTACAACCACACAGCAAAACAGAGTCCAAGCCAAGGAACTCAATCTGAAACGCCTCCATGACTGGTATATGTGTCCCTGTAATGACACTGGTGTTGAAATAAAAGGGCGAGGTTTGCTCAAATCAAAATGGTGTCAAAATATTTAAGCATAAAACCACAATAAATGTTAAAAGTGGTGTTAAAATAAAGGTTTTACAGAATGGACCGAATGCTAACACATGGTTTTAATTTTAGGCAGCGTAAGTGAAATTATACACTTTAAATTCTGTTTTCAGTCAGCCTAGATTTTTATAGTGGTGGTTGTACTACATCGTGTTCCTGCAGTTTCTCACGTAACACAGATCCAGGGGTCCAAATGTGAAGCAAGAGGGCAAGGAACAGGATGAAAATGCCAGATCTTTATCTTTATGAGAAGTCCACTCTTGGGTGGATGAGAGTAATGGTTGTTATGATTGTCAAATTATACAATTACATGAGATCAGTCCTATTACACTGAGAGTTAGATGGAAAAATAATGTATATTCCAAATTATTTTTTTTGTTTTGGATTTTAAAATGTGACACTAGGAAATATATCGGAAAAAAATATTTTGTTCTATTTTATTTTATAGCAAGGCCCCCAAACATGCTGAGATACGCACGGTATGGCTGTAAAAAATAGTACAATTTCATGATCGAAGTGAAATGTCACATTTGTTCAATATTTCTTTATTAGATTACTACAGAGAGAGGAAAAACATTAACACACCCAAATACTATTTCTGTTGTGCTTCAAAAATAGACTACAATCACTTGGACAACAGTCACTGTTCAACAAACTAAAGCTAACAACTTTATGTCATAAATGTCTACTCACCTTGGGTTGCTTTGTTCCTTTGCTTATATATGAAACAACTTCACCATCGACTGTTGAGCTCTGTAGTAAAAATCTTGCCCCTTTCGGTGGTCCTCTCCTTTCCTCCATGGACACTCCCCCTTTCATTTTTTTCAATCACTCCATCCAACATTTCCAGGAGGTGGAATGCAAAGTTTTTTAAAAAGCAAACCTTAAACGGCCATTTCCTTTCAGTTGAACAGAGCACTCTTTACTCTGGAGGGAGCCTATTACTCTTTACTTTCCCGTCCTTCTTACTCCCTCAGTCCAAAATCTGCTTAAAAAAAGACTCAAGCCAGACCCACCCATGAGCTGTGGAACTGCAAAATCACCCACATGAAACGTTTACACTGTTACACTGTAAACACTCCCTTAGTTCGTTCTCTCTACGAAAGATTATCATGCAATTATTATTTGACTTATCCATCCTTGCTGTTTCACTTAGGTCAAAATTGGAGTGTGTGACAAATGAAGATTTTAGAGGCCTTGTTTACTTGGAGAGCACAGCTACAGTGAGTTGTGAGAGAGACTGAAAGAAAGAGTGTAAGGCTATTTTACATCATAACCATTGTAAAGGGACAGCCTTGGCTCTTGTCAGATTGGTACTGGTATTGCCCACATTACTCGGCAGTACGTTTTACGGCCTTGAAAAGATTTACCGTAAGTTTCCCCCCACCTCACCGGAATGGTATGTCCCGTTACCTAGGTACTTGCTCAAGCCACTTTACCCCACTTGTCCACGCCTGTCTACCGCACCTAGCCTAGCTGGCAGTAGACCGCTTCACTAGCAGCTAGCTAGGCTAGACACACAGCTGGTATGGACCATGTCTTAATTCCTAAGTAACTAGACTATATTAATTTGCATGGTAGCTGCGTTTTGTCTTACAGTTAAGATAATTTCTTTTGGGACCCTGTTGAATGTAATAAATAGCTAGCTAGGCATGGCAGAAGTGCTGCGGCTAGCGTAGCCTCACAGTTGGATTTTTTTGCAAGCTAGTTTAAACGACCCGCTATCGGTTTTCTATCTCACAAGTTAGCGACTAGTCTTGTCAGTTTGCATCGGTGAAACTATAAAGTAATTAAACTATTTGCTTTTCAGGATTAAAAAGCGTCTGTTTTGTTGGTTGTAACATACGGTAGATCGTCGACATTTTATGCAGGGGGATTAAGTTCTAGCAATGCAATGAGAATAAAAACTATTGCACAACTTACTTCTACAACTATGAAGTGCTTGTTCATTAGTCTTGAACAATTATCTAGTTTATGTATGCTACTTGCACAAACTATATAGACGGTGAGCTGATAACAACGAACCTCACCCAAGAACGCTATATAAGGTGTCCTTGTCTTATGACAGACTTATCAATTGCTTTAATCGCCTTGAAGCTTTGCATTACTTGCTGCTGGTGAGGCAATACACAGCACACGGCCAGACATGTAGTATCATTCTATTCAAAGTCGTGCGATGGTTAACAAACATATTTAGGCTCAGACAATCAGGATGATATTTGATTATAATGAGCGATCTATTTGAAAGGCAAAGGCTTTGCTTTTTACAGAGCCTGTTGTCAACTGGTTCAGATGTTTTCCACAAGAGGTGTTGCTAAGCATGCCTCACTTGGATGGTATGTAGTAAAAGGATTCCCTCGTTGTGTGTTGACATTTCCTTCAAGCTAACGGTGTGAGAGCCCGGCGCTATGTAGCCTTGTGTGCCACAGGGTGACTTTGTCTCCGGAGAAAGAAGTTCGCCGATCTGCAGATGCAGCTCCTCTGGACATAAAGCACGATGGATTTTAAAGAGGTAACCATTTAACTCAGGAACAGAGTTTGCTTAATCAAACAAGATATGCCTTCAACCGGAATTTGACTAATCAGCCTTTGATAAGCACTTCTCCCAAGTAAAGTTCAGTTGTACAATGTAAAAGTTGTTTTCGTCAAGTACACCGCTTGTCATCACCATGATTATAACCTTGTTAACTTGTGACTGAAACAAAATGTGACGTGCTTTGGCTCTTCAGATCTAGACAATGGTCAACATGTTTGAGCACGAGTCCCTGTTGTAGAGATGTATCTGGTTACAGTGTAGTGCAAATAGCAGTATATAATTCTAGCTGTAGTGTTTACCATTGACAGGCGTCTCCATGCATTTGTCCTCCACCCATGTATCACGAAAGGGGTATCAAATTCCACCCAGTTTGATATTCTATCAATGTTCAAATTCTTTTCACATTCTATGACAGAATATATTAATCAGCACTGCATGATGAATCCAAATGTATTTTTTTCTTTGTAGTGTGCATTATAGCTATTTTATACTTTATATTTAGTTTATTTTACATACCTGTCCCCTTAGTATTAGTTGGTATTAGTTAATTAGACTCTGCACCTTCATTAGTATAGTTAGACTTGTTTATTTATTTAAGATTTATATTTAACACTCCATGTTAAATGTATGCACCTTCCTGCCAAAGTAAATTTCCTTGTCTGTGCCAACATTCATGGCGATTAAAACCCATTCTGATTCTAAAGATTAATGATGTATTTAACATCATAATACCAATTACTCGTGTGCACGTGTATCTGGTGTCTGTGTGTCTATGTGTGTGTGTGGCATCTCTGTGTGTGTGTGTCATCTGTGTGTGTGTGTGTGGCATCTGTGTGTGTGTGTCCAGGCGAGGACGGAGCTGGACCAGATCGCCGTGCGTCTGCAGGAGGACGGTCTGCCTCCAGGGGCGAGCTCAGAGGAGCGCCAACGTCACCTGTGGCGTCAGCTCCGAGAGGGCGATGAGGCCCTGCGCTCCTCCCAGCAGGAGATGCTGGCTCTGAGAACCCAGCAGGCCAGCGAGATGAAGGAGGTGGGGCTGCCTCGCGTTACACCGTCACACTTTGAACACACGCTTCCATCCAAAGTAACAGGAGGTGAGGAGCCACGATCAGACATCTAGGATTCTAAAACACACTCTTTCACCCCCACCACCACCCTCACCTCTCCACCCCTGCAGCGCTGGGTTCGATATTCCCTATAAGTTACTATGTTTTCAATCTATCCACAACACTGACAACAACACTATCATGATGGTCAGAGAAGTGCGGATGAAACGGACTCATGCACGGCCTTCGTCAGTCATAACAGACTCTGGGTTCGTTATTTCCTTCACAGCACAAACTCTCTCACCCTAAACATCAGATCTGATCCTGGTGCAATAACACAGCATAATAAACCCTGGTTGACACAGCAAGGGCTCCAGACGGCAAGCAGGATCCTGCTATCCGACCCCCCTCTCTGCTCTCTCTAAAGAATGTCTAATGAGTCGTTCCTGCAGCACCTTGCATGCTGCCTCCCTCTGCCTGCTGGAGGATGAGGAGGTCTGGCTCCTGTTACATCACTGACTTCTAATCCGCGGTGCCGTCGCTGCATCTGGGGGCCCTTGTATGCAGTAACAAGGTCAAGGGTCTGCAGAAGCAGATAGAGGACACCCACTTCTTTCTTTTAATAGATGGAAAGTGTATCAACTTCTTTGCCGGCGCTAATGCGGTTTCAGCAGGTTGGTTAGCACCCACATGGTGACTCCGCTGCTTTTAAACCGTGTTCCTCAACTTGCATGTGGGGGGGGGGGGGGGGGGGGGGGGGCTCTTATTAGGTTGAACCACAGCAGATCCCCTTCACCATATCTTGTCTGTCTGTGTCCCGCCATCAGTCTGTTAGAAAATGATATCATCCTCCATGTCATATCCTGTCTGTCTCAGCTAGAGAATGATATCATCCTCCATGTCATATCCTGTCTGTCTCAGGTAGAGAACTACGTGGAGCACATCCGCGGGCTCCTGGAGGAGCGGGAGTCTCTGACTGCAGAGTACGAGCGGGACAACGAGCAGCTGCGTCTGGACCTGGAGCACATCCGGCTCCAGCAAGGTTGGCAGCCCTGTTAGTCTTAAGCTTGGGTTAGCATCCTTGTGTTAGCATCCTAGCAGCAGCAGGCCAGGCCTGGAGGGCAGAGAAGGGGGGTAATAGCAACACCAGCACAGGCAACAACAAAATACTAAGCATGCAGAATACTGAATAAGATATACAGTGTCAATCTACAATACATAGGTATAAAATACCATTCGTCCTTAACATGCTAAGTGTCAACATGCTTCAGGGGGAGTATAAAGAACCCTGGTGTTTACCTATATGACCATTAAGAATGGGAATCTTTTTTTGTACCTCACCATTCGAATCGATTCGATTAGTTTTTTTTGTGCATCGATGTGAATTCGCAAGAAGACTGAATCGCGATTCAAATGTGAACGGATGTTTCCCCCCACCCATAATGGCCATAATCCCACCTCCATGGCCCCCTCTGACAGCTCTCCTCGTCCCCCTCCACAGAGTCCCAGAGGAAGGAGCTGGAGGAGATGCTGATCCAGGAGGGCCTGGGGGAGGTGGGCCTGAGTGGCCCCAGTGAGCAGGTGGCCTACCTGCTGGTGGAGAGGGCCACCCTGCTGGAGAGGCTGGAGTCTGCAGAGAGGAGGCTTGACACCCAGAGCCTCACGGGCAGCCTCCGGGAAGTCCACATGCAGGTAGGTGGATGATCGTGGTAGAGGAGGATTGGGCTTCACTGGGCTGAGGATTGGGCTTCAGGATTGGGCTTCACAAGGAGATGGAAGGGAGTCTGTGTTGGTCACAGCCGCAGTTACACACCCAAAAAAACGCTGTCCAACCCACATTTGAACACAATTCTACGCACCCCCCCTGGCATAAACGCATACATGTGCTCGAGCTAATCAGAGTGACATGGGCTTTGGGGTGGTGTGCTCCTGAAGGAGGAGCTGGATCAGATCCGTCACACCATGGAGGAGGAGCTACGTCAGCAGAGAGAGGTCGCCCAGAAGACCAGAGACACCATGAGCAAGGTGAGGGTGAGAGGGCTCGTCCGAGGGGCTCGTCTGAGGGGCATGGTTCTGCCCCAGGCCTCCTTCTAAACTGGTCACAGCTTCAGGTCACAGGGTGGAGGTCACAGGGTGGAAAGTGAAGTCGCTCCTCTCATGTCCCAGCAGCCCTGGCATGCGTATTACTGAGACCCTGATGTTACATTTACATTTAGTCACTTAGCAGAGGCTCTTATCCAGAGCGACTTACAGTAAGTACAGGGACATTCCCACCGAGGCAAGTAGGGTGAAGTGCCTTGCCCAAGGACACAACGTCATTTGGCACGGCGGGGAATCGATCCAGCAACCTTCTGATTACTAGCCCGACTCCCTCACCACTCAGCCATCTGACTCCCAGTTGGCCAGAGACAATGCTGTCTGTTCCATCCTGGTAGTAGACGCCGACACCAGATTATTTGTCTTTTGTGCTCCTGGTCTCCTCAACAGCGCGCAGGTCAGAGCTCCTGGAAGAAGCTGTTTGGTCTCCGCAGGTCTCCTCAGAGCCCACACTCTGCCCCCCTCGTAGGTCGCACACCGTTCCGTCCCTCCCTGGCCCGCAAACTAACCAGCTAAACAGCTACAGGGCATGTTCACGCTCTCAGGGGATATGAGATGTATGTTTTTGTTTTCTTTCACTTTGAGCTTCAGTTCCGCTACTATTCGTGCATCGAGGACGTTGTCTGTTTTGTGGATGCTATGCATGCTCACCGTGATGCTGTTCACTAGCTAACCCTGCAAGCCTCACTAACTGTTTTCCTTTGAACCTTGTTAAAGATCAAGCAAAGGCGATAACCTGTTTGAAATCCTATTAATACCACATGAGTCATGTCAGTGTCAGTTTGAGTTTGGGCATGGGACGTTCAGTGTTGATTCATGTCTAAAATGACAATACACTTGGGCTTTTTATGTTTTTACTACCTCTGCGGTTACTGCTGGTGGTGGCTGCTGGTGGTGGTTGTGACAAAAGCCAGATGCATGTGTACAACAGCAGCATGTTGACCAGTCTCTGTGTCCGGTTAAGTTAGTTTAGTTGTAATATATTTTGGTCATTGGAAGTGAATGCACATCCACAATAAATTAGAGATGCTCATAATTAGCTGGCAAAAAAAAATCTGGCAATCTCTGTTTTCGTTGTTGAGCAGCAGACAAATTACGGTGTATGTGTATTTGTTTTTGTTTTGTTAATGTTTTTGTTATGTTGTTGTTCATGATGCTATTGGGATTTTTTGTTTTTGTAATTGGGATTTTTTTTTTTTTTTTATGGGTCACGGACACTTGCTCATTCTACATTTTTATCTTGTTGTTAAACGGTTAATGGCCGTTAAAGAGCATCGGTTATCGGTAAAAAAATTATAATAATCAAAATGAGCATTCCTAAAATGAATACATAACAATAAGGCATTAAATTGAAAACAATAAATTGTCCGAAAAGGTGTAAGCTGAAACTTAAGCATATTAAACCTCCAGCCTCCATACATTAAGAACCAAACGGTAACGTCAAAATGACCCGAACCTCCCTGGGCCTCAGGTGCACAGCGAGGACCTGTCCCGGCAGTGTTCAGACCGCCAGCAGCTGGAGCGGGATCTGGACGAGGCGTCCCGCCGGCTCGCCATGGCCCACCTGGACATCCGCAGGCTGACGGACGAGCTGGACGCCGCCAGGAAGAACCACGGAATGAGCGGTACGATCCACGGCACAGGAGTCACTCTCCACATGAACTACCAACACCAAACAACCTGTGTGCTCGCTGTGGTAGCGTTAGTGTCGGTTAGTACAGATGTGTGAGGGTGCTGTATTGGCGCTTGTCTACTGGATAGGGCCAGATGTGTGTTTGTAAACATACGGGTGGAAGGTGAAAGGTCGGTTGGCGGGTGTTTAACGTTGGTGGGTGTTTAACGTTGGTGGGTGTTTAACGTTGGTGGGTGTTTAACGTTGGTGGGTGTTTAACGTTGGTGGGTGTTTAATGTTGGTGGGTCTCAGGATCGGAGCTGGAGAGGACTGGTCAGGAGGTGGAGAATCTGAAGAAGGAGGTGGACAAGCTGAAGCACTGTGGTGAGTCTCCTGCACTGACTCAATCAAGCTTCCTGTGCACCATCTTTTGTTTACTTTCTTTTTTTTCTGCTTCATTGGGTTAAAAACGGTATACAGGGAACGTAAAGGAGAGATGGCGGAGGACAAAACTTCAGTGAAGATGAGAAATTCCTATGACACAGTAGAACATGTCAAGAATAAATCAGCGTGACTTCAGAATATGTCTTGTAGAAAAAAGGAAACGCAAGTCCTGGCATAATTATGGAGCCTGTGTTGCCCCCTCAGACATGATGGAGATGCAGAGAGCGAAGGAGCAGAACGAGAGGCTGGAAGAGGAGATCCGAGTTCTCAGGGAGAGAGTACGCTCCCTGGACTCAGAGAAGAGAACGCTGTCAGAGAAGGTACAGGAGAACCACACTCACAATTCATACACTCGGATTACTCCAGAAGCAACGCATTGACTACTTTTATTACGTCTGTTTTGTCTCTGAAAATGTAAGATGGATGACGCACTGCAAACCAAGTCTACCTACCTGATCTGATGCATATAACTGTAATATGGTGTATTTACACAGTTCCCTCCTATCCTCCAATGTTGCAGGTGACCAGGGAGGACCTTGACAGCAAAGCCCCAGGAGAGAAGACCCCTAAAGAGCTGCAAGACACCCCAGCCGAGGAGCAGATTCATAAGAGGTCTGGATGCTCTCAGCCCTGCCCCTCAGTAGAAGAGATGTATTCTCTCTCTCTCTATTTCTTTATGTCTCTCTCTCTCTGGCTCTCTCTCCTGCTATCTCTCTGGCTCTCTCTCTCACTTCTGTCTCTACCCATCCCTCCATCTCCCTCCTCCCCCTCCCCAGGTGTGTGGCGGCGGTGGAGGACGCCCGCTGCCAGGTGCGGGAGCTGCAGCGGCGCCTGCAGAGGCAGCAGGAGGAGCAGGAGGAGCTGGTGGAGAGGAACGAGGAGCTGGAGGCCCTGCTGGGGGAGACCCAGAACTGCAGCAAGGAGGAGCGCCTGCACCAAGAGGGGGAGCTGGAGGGACTGCACCGCAAGGTGAGGAGGAGGAGGAGGAGGGAGGGGAGGGACTGCACCGCAAGGTGAGGAGGAGGAGGGAGGAGGGAGGGGGAGGGACTGCACCGCAAGGTGAGGAGGAGGAGGAGGGAGGGAGGGAGGGACTGCACCGCAAGGTGAGGAGGAGGAGGGAGGGACTGCACCGCAAGGTGAGGAGGAGGAGGAGGAGGGAGGGGAGGGACTGCACCGCAAGGTGAGGAGGAGGAGGGAGGAGGGAGGGGGAGGGACTGCACCGCAAGGTGAGGAGGAGGAGGAGGGAGGGAGGGAGGGACTGCACCGCAAGGTGAGGAGGAGGAGGGAGGGACTGCACCGCAAGGTGAGGAGGGGGAGGGAGGAGGAGGGAGGGAGGGGGAGGGAGGGACTGCACCGCAAGGTGAGGAGGGAGGAGGGGGAGGGAGGGAGCTGGAGGGACTGCACCGCAAGGTGAGGAGGAGGAGGAGGAGGGAGGGGGAGGGACTGCACCGCAAGGTGAGGAGGAGGAGGAGGAGGGAGGGGGAGGGACTGCACCGCAAGGTGAGGAGGAGGGAGGAGGAGGAGGGAGGGAGGGACTGCACCGCAAGGTGAGGAGGAGGAGGGAGGGAGGGGTAGGGAGGCTCCGCAAAGTGAGGAGGAGGGGGAGGGAGGGGGAGGGAGGGGGAGACCGCAAGGTGAGGAGGAGGGGAGGCACCGCAAGGGTGGAGGGCTGGGGAGTTGATTTAGGGAGAACACACTGCAAGCTTTGAGGAGATGTAATCCTGCTAAACTAAAGTACATCCAAATCCAATGGACACCTGCAAGAAAGCAAAATCAAATCCTACCCTGAGGCCAGAGAAGGAAAATAAAAGGATATAAAACACAAGACAGTGGTAGATGTAGGAGAGAACCAAAACAATGTCCCTGGACAGTGGACTCTATCACGGAATGTGAAAACAGGTGTTAAACTGCAGCTGCTGTCTGGATGTTGTAGATTAGGAGCCTAGAAGCAGAGCTGAACAAGATGGCCGCCCTGGATCCAGCAGTGAGGGATGGAGAGACCAGCAGAGAGACCAGCAGAGAGACCGAGACCTTCACACAGCAGCAGGTGAGAACCTCAACACAGAGGTTTCAATCCAAGATCGTCTTGAAAAAGTCAAAAGGTCAATGTGTGTTATTGGGAATTGGGTGTTAGAATACAGCTACGTTCATGGTTGATAGTGTGTCTTCTATAAGAGAGAGTATACACAGCCATGGTTGTGTGACCTCGTGACCCTGTCCTGGTCCTCAGACGAGGGCCAGCAGCCAGGAGCGGGCCAGCCTGCTGGAGGCCCGTCTGACGGAGGAGAAGGACTGGAGGAAACAGCTGGAGCAGGACCTCAACGCCGCCCAGGCCGCACTCAAGAAGGACAAGGAGGTCAGGGAACACCACCTGGGGTTTACGTGGGCCGGTATGTGTGTGTGTGTGCTGCGTGATGCTGACGTGTGTGTGTGTGTGTGGGCTCTCTAGGCTCTGCAGGTGGGAGAGAGGGAGTTGAAGAACCTGAGGATGGAAGTTCAGAGCCTGCAGACACAGTGCCAGCAAGGCAAGACGCTCATCAAGAGCCTGACCCAGGTTAAAGGAGAGAAGGGTCTTCTAGAGGAGAAGGTGAGCTAAGGCTGGAGGTGGTGGTCAACACACACACACAATCTACACACACACAGTACACAAGTACACACTCCACACACACACACACACATACAGTACACAGAAACACACACTGTGTAGTGTCCCGCACCTCACTTCTTCTCAACGTGCCTTCTCTGTGGCCGGCCCTAGACTATGGAACTCCCTGCCACTAGAGACTAGGCTGGCACCCTCCATTTGTCGTTTTAAGACCAGGCTAAAGACCCACCTCTTCTCTCTAGCCTTTCCATGATTGCTCTGGGGTTTATGTTTGTTTATATTTTTATGGTTTTATTTATAGCACTCTTTCTTTTAAACTGATTATTTTATTTTGTGTACTATTTTTTATAATTCCAATTTTAGCTATTGAACTCTATTTGATTGTGTAATTGTGTAACTTGAACTTGATCGTTGGTCGGTCCTCCCTCGGTCCAGGTGGCCCAGTTGGAGCGCGCTCAGAGCCGCCTGAGGGAGGAGCTGGAGAGGGAGCGGGGGGGGGGGCGGCCGCGCCCAGGAGCAGCTGCAGGAGGGCCGCGCCCAGGCGGACCAGCTCAGGGGACAGCTGGAGCGGGTCACCTCGGAGCTGTCCAGCCTGCAGGAGGAGAACCGCAGTCTGAGGTCAGGGCCGACAGCCAACTCCACCCCGCACCACCTGTTCACATCAGAAGAGGACGGGTGTTCACATGGGACTTCTTAATCGTGGTTGAAGGCTGTGGGCGCCATCTTTTTTCCCCGTGTGTGTGTGTTTATATACTGTGTGTGTATATATACTGTGTGTGTGTGTGTGTGTGTGTGTGTGTGTGTGTGCATGTCTATCCACCAGGGACGAGATGGCTCGTGAGCGGAGACAGATCAGTGACCTCCAGGCCCAGCTGAGCACCTTGGTCCAGGAGAAGCTGCAGGCCCAGGGGGAGAGGGAGAGGCTGGGTCTGGAGGCCCAGGTGGAGATGCTGGGTCTGGAGACCCGGGGAAAGAGAGACAGGCTGGGTCTGGACCTCCAGGTGTCCAGGGAGCAGACCACCAGGGCAGGGCAGGAGCTGGAGACCCACTCTGGGCAGTCAGCCTCTAGCCTCAGCCTGGCAGACAAGACCAAGGAGGATGGCCTTAACCAGGTACTGGACACATCCAGGCACCTCTACCTGTCTGCTGGCATCTTCAGCTAAATGTAGTATAGGATGTTGGTTCGCATGACTAGTTTCCCCCCCCCCCCCCCCCCCCCAAATGTGTTACAGTACACCCCCTAGCGTATTCCATGTGTAATTCAGAATATGTGTGTGTGTGAGAGAGAGAGAGTGAGTCTACCAGTGTATGTGAAAGTCGACCAGTCTGTGAATTCCTTCCTTAAAGATAAGTGCAAGTATCTTGGAATTCTTTAGTCATAAAATAGAAATGGTGTGCGTGCGTGTGTGTGTGTGCGTGCTGTCCCTCACAGCTGTCGTGTCTGAAGCTGGAGCTGTCTCGTGTGCAGGCCACGCTGCAGCAGGAGAGGCAGCTGGCCTCTCAGCACCAGGCCACTCTGCAGGCCCAGATCACAGAGGCCCAGGCACGCACCAAGGTCGAACCACCCTCAGAGTCACCTATGTTTGACCTCAATGTTACCTCAGTACTAGAGAGAGTACAATTTTCTGGGGACATTTTGAGGTGTGCTTTTTATTAATAATTAAATAATAAATTTTATTTTTACTCTATCACCTCCAAACCTATTGTTTAGACTAATATTAAATATCCAAGCATTTGGAAAAATACTTTTTTTATGGCAGAGCAGTGCACAATAGAGTACAGTAGAGTTTAGAGTAGTCCTCATCAAGTACTCATCAATGATGCAAACCTTTTAAAAAATTTTTATCACAAATATATTTTCAACCTTTCGAAACTTTTGGTAGAAAATATTTGTCAAACTATTTTCAATCTATAACTTAATATTTGTAACCTTCTGAAACGTTTTGTAAAAAATATTTTTTAAACCTTAAGGTACTTTTTTTTCATCTTACGTCAATGTTATCTTCATGTCAGCTCAGTATTACCTGAACGTTACCTCACAGTTACGTCAAGCTGTGTAAAAAATCTAAATAAACCTGTCCCCCCCCCCCCCCCAGTGTCAGGACTCTGTTCTGGGCCAGAGGACGGAGGAGGAGAGGCAGGTGAAGCAGGACCTGCAGAGGGCCCAGAGCCTGTTCACCTCGGCAGAGAGAGAGCTGCGCTACGAGAGGGAGAAGAGCCTGGATCTGAAGAAACACAACACTCTGCTGGAGCAGGAGAAACTCAAGGTGCAGCTGCAACATATATCAGTCTGCAACGCCACGACAACTGCCTTGTGGCAACTCGGAAGGATCCGGAATCAAACCCAGTAACCACTGTCCTCTTCCTGTTCTCTTCTGTCCACCCCACTCTCCTCCTGTCCTCTTCTCCTTTCCTGTCCTCTCCTCTCACTCTTCTCCTGTCTCCTCTCCCCTCCTCTCCTCTCACTCTCCCCCTGTCCTCTCCCCTCCTGTCCTCTCCTCTCACTCTCCTCCTGTCCTCTCCTCTCACTCTCCCCCTGTCCTCTCCTCTCACTCTCCCCCTGTCCTCTCCCCTCCTGTCCTCTCCTCTCACTCTCCTCCTGTCCTCTCCTCTCACTCTCCTCCTGTCCTCTCACTCTCCCCCTGTCCTCTCCCCTCCTGTCCTCTCCTCTCACTCTCCTCCTGTCCTCTCCTCTCACTCTCCTCCTGTCCTCTCCTCTCACTCTCCTCCTGTCCTCTCCTCTCACTCTCCCCCTGCCCTCTCCTCTCACTCTCCTCCTGTCCTCTCCTCTCACTCTCCCCCTGTCCTCTCCTCTCACTCTCCTCCTGTCCTCTCCTCTCACTCTCCCCCTGTCCTCTCCTCTCACTCTCCCCCTGTCCTCTCCCCTCCTGTCCTCTCCTCTCACTCTCCTCCTGTCCTCTCCTCTCACTCTCCTCCTGTCCTCTCCTCTCACTCTCTCCCTGTCCTCTCCTCTCACTCTCCCCCTGTCCTCTCCTCTCCTCTCACTCTCCCCCTGTCCTCTCTCCTCCTGTCCTCTCCTCTCACTCTCCCCCTGTCCTCTCCCCCCCTGTCCTCTCCTCTCACTCTCCCCCTGTCCTCTCCTCTCACTCTCCCCCTGTCCTCTCCTCTCACTCTCCCCCTGTCCTCTCCTCTCACTCTCCCCGTCCTCTCTCCTCCTGTCCTCTCCTCTCACTCTCCCCCTGTCCTCTCCCCTCCTCTCCTCTCACTCTCCCCCTGTCCTCTCCCCCCCTGTCCTCTCCTCTCACTCTCCCCCTGTCCTCTCCTCTCACTCTCCCCCTGTCCTCTCCTCTCACTCTCCCTCTCACTCTCCCCCTGTCCTCTCCTCTCACTCTCCCCCTGTCCTCTCCTCTCACTCTCCCCCTGTCCTCTCCTCTCACTCTCCTCCTGTCCTCTCCTCTCACTCTCCTCCTGTCCTCTCCTCTCACTCTCCCCCTGTCCTCTCCTCTCACTCTCCTCCTGTCCTCTCCTCTCACTCTCCCCCTGTCCTCTCACTCTCCCCCTGTCCTCTCCCTTCCTGTCCTCTTCCCCTTTCCTCTCCTCCTGTCGTCCTCCAGCTGTGTGCGGAGCTGAGGCAGACCCAGGCCCGTCAGGCCCAGGCGGAGCAGGGCTCCCAGGGCCAGGCTGCAGAGACGGAGCGTCTGCAGCAGAGGCTGCGGGAGCTGCAGCTGGAGCTGGCTCGCAGCGGACACAGCCTCACTACCAACGCCAGCCTGCAGGAGGAGCTGCAGGCGGAGAGGGCTCGCGTCATCGCAGCCGATAAAAAGGTCTGTTAACAGGCAACTAAGACCGAATGTGCTGGAGCTGTTTTCAGTGGGGATGTCAGTTGAGTTTTTTTGGTGGCGGGGTGGATTGTCAAACTTGCTGTATCCATAAGAGTTTGTTGTTTTTTTGCTTGTTAATGTGTAATTGCATACACTGAAGTGTGTGTGTGTGTGTGTGTGTGTGTGCGTGCAGGTGGTGGAGCTGCAGCAGCAGCTGAAGACGTGTCAGCACCAGCTGCGTCTGGAGGAGGCCAGGGCTGGAGAGACCAGCCGGCTGGAGAGAGACTCCAGGGACATGTCAGACTCTCTCTCTGCCCTGAGAGGCAGGCAGCAGGAGGAGCAGCTGCACAGGTCTCTCTCTCTCTCTCTCTCTCTCTCTCTCTCTCTCTCTCTCTCTCTCTCTCTCTCTCTCTCTCTCTCTCACACACACACACACACTGATACAGTACACACACACACACACTGATACAGTACACGCACACACTGATACAGTACACACCCACACACACACTCTACACTTAAAGTACACACACACACTCTACACAAAGTCTATACACACAGTACGCGTTCGTGTGTTCATAAAGTATAAAAACTTCTAGACTAGTGCAGACAGTCGTTCCCATCCAGTCATTACATCCATCCAGTAATTCCAGTTTCAAATGTATGAAATCCATCTTCTTATGCCCCCCCCCCCCACCCAACGTCCTCACTTCCTCCCCGAGCAGGAAGCTGTTGGAGCAGCGTGAGGAGGATCTTCAGCAGCAGCTGCGCTCCCTGAGGGGGAAGGAGGCGTCTCTGGGCCGCAGCAGCACTGAGCTGGGCCGTCGCTGCCAGCAGCTGGAGGCTCGTCTGGCTGTCCTGGAGGCCGAGCTCAGCCAGGCCAGGGACGAGGTGAGCCCCCGGGGCCGGGGAAAGACACCACGAGGCCACCATGATTGTTTTTCTTTTGACGGTTTGAGACGGTTTGAGTTGCCTTGAAAGTACTCGGTTCTGTAGTTGACCAATGGGATGTATAGTTTTTGTTTGATATGTAGGAGAGTTCTGATTTATGGAATGTGTGTGTGTGTGTGTGTGTGTGTGTGTGTGTGTGTGCGTGTGTGTGTGTGTGCTGGGAGCACAGCAGAGAGAGAGCCAGAGGACGGCTCTCAGGCTGGGGGGAGAGCTGGGTGCCAGTCAGCAGGAGGGGGAGAGACTCCAGGAGGAGATCCAGCAGGTCATCACCCAGCTGGACACACACATTAGGTTAGAGCTGAGACACACTCACACACTTACACACACACACACACACACACACACACACACACACACACACACACACACACACACACACATCCATCAACACACACACACCAGACCAGAATAAAAGTACCATGAAAAGTAGTAACAACAACAACAGAACCTTCACGGTGTGAACTTACAGGATACGCATCATCATCTCTCCTCTCTACAGGAAGCACAACGAGAAACAGTCTCAGCACAAGATCAAGCTGAGGAAGGCCAAGCAGATCTTCCTGAAGGCTACGTCTCAGAGAGACCGCACCATCCACAAACTGGAGAACGACCTGGCCCTGGCCTTCAGCCTCTCCCAGAAGGTCAGCCCGCCCCTAGACATCTTTCCTTATCTCAGTGTTTTGGTGATGACACTATGATTTCGATACAAAATCCTCCAGTGTTGGTTAGCTCACTGGGTAAGAGCGCGTAGCATTGAGGCTAATGCTAACCTGGGTTAAAATCCAACTGAGGCCATTTCCTGCATGTCTACCTCCCTCTTTCCCTGCTTTCCTGTCACTCTTCAACTGTCGTATCAACTGTCCTAAATAAAATAAATCCTCCAATCCTGACTATAGTAGTACAGACTGTTCTGTTTTTGAGCTGTATGGCGACGGTTCTGTGGAGAGTTGTCTGGGTGGGATTCGGTTTTCCTTACCGACAGTTGCTAAACACTAGGGGTGGGAATCTTTTGGTAACACACAATTCGATAAAGAAATCGATTCATGATTTTTTCACTAATTTTTTTTTTTAAATTGTGAATCGATTTGTGAATCGCTAGAAGACTGAATCGTGATTCGAATGTGAATAAACGTTTCCCCCCACCCCTACTAAACACTGCTGTGTGACCTGTGTGACGCGGCGCAGGAGAAGGACTGGATCCGGACGGTGATGGAGGAGAACGAGAAGCTGCTGGTGGAGAGGAGGGATCTGCTGGGGAGGATGAGCGAGGCGGAGGAGCTGGGCAGCAACGGCCTCAGGACCGCGTCCACCGTTCAGCACAGGTACTGACCTGCTGACCCCTCCCTTAAACAGCACAAGTACTGACCCACAGGTACTGACCCACAGACCGTCCCTTAAACACTAGAGAAATATAGTAATATTAAATCTATATGATATCATTTACATTTAGTAGATGCTCTTATCCAGAGTGACTTACAGTAAGTACAGGGACAATCCCCTGAGGCAAGTAGGGTGAAGTGCCTTGCCCAAGCCCCAACATAATTTGGCACGCCCGGGAACCGAACCTGCAAAAGTCTGATTACTAGCCCGATACCCTAACTGCTCAGCCACCTGACACCTGATGTATGAATTTGGAAACGGGGCGTGTATCGATCCTCAATCCTGTATCATGCCTTAATCCCCTGTTCAGTGTTGAACTCATGCTTCTCCTCCAGGGTCAACATGTTAGAGGTGGAGAACAGACAACTCCAGGAAAGAACCCTCAAGTTGTCCAATCAGGTCGGGGCACTGGAGCGCACCCTGAGGAACGTCCAATCGTTTTGTAGCCTTGAGGTACAGAACCAATCAGGCGTGGTCCCTGCCAAAGTCTTGGGAGTTTGTCATCAACTATAAATGTTACATGTTTGTTTTTATTTCCCTCTACTAGGATGTGAAGAAAATGTACAATTCTGAAAGTCTTCTTAATGACAGTACTCTACATACATCAACTATAAGGTAACACTTTATTTGAGTGATTAAAAAATTCCTTTTGATTTGGAAACGCGTTGAAATTGTAAATAAAATGTATTCTGTTCTGCAGCTGATGTTGCTAAGCTGTCGTGTGCTATCTAGACCATGATCTGAAACGGTTGTGTTCAACTCACTCAGACCTGCTTGAACGTGCTTTGATATGTGTATTTTTTTTAACCCTTCGTCTGCCTGTCCTCAGTCTGACATCGGGTGCGTGTGATCCTCTGGGCATCCTGGATGCCATTTGTCGGATGAAGGCCAGTGAGCGCGTGGTGGGGGGCACCCGCACCGCCTTCTCCGTGCCCAGCTCTCAGCCCTCAGAGCTGGGATACCTCAACCTCACCTCCCCCTCGTTCCCTCCGGAGCCTAAAGACCCAGAGGACGGCCTCGGTGTAGCAGATGAGCAGGTATGACAGCAGGGTGGACAGCAGGGTGGACAGCAGGGTGGACAGCAGGGTGGAGCAGGTATGATAGCGGGGTGGACAAGGGAGCAAGTCATAAATCTGAATCGCTGTATCTGCCATAAGGACAGTGGACGCGGGAAATTGACATTTAGTCATTTAGCAGACGCTCTTATCCAGAGTAACAGGGACATTTTCCCCGAGACAAGTAGGGTGAAGTGCCTTGCCCAAGGACACAACGTCATTTGGCACGGCCGGGAATCAAACCAACAACCTTCTGATTAATAGCCCGACTCCCTAACCGCTCAGCCATCTGACCCCTGTGATTGACCTGGTGATTCAGCGTAGTCAAGTTTAAGAGGAAAAATATCCTGCGTTAGACACCTACGGTGGCTGTAAACGCCCCAGGCTGTACTCGCAAATAAACGTATCTATTGGTTGGCACTGTAGGTAACCAACCAATCTTACTTCATTATGAAATGGATAACCATAAGGTGGTAGTATAAGCTACGCAAGCATAATATAACAGAGAGAACCTGTTCAGAGAATGATTGTTGATGAAAGGGCTCAACTGATAGATGCTATGGTCAGTGTCTCAGTCTCAACCTGTGTTTTGCATCAAGAGGAATATATACCACTCATATCTACTGCAGATCACTCCATCCCTGTGGGAAATAATAAACAGGTATTTGAGGAAGGGTTGGGAGAACTGCAGAAACATTAACTGTAGCTATACAGAGCACAATGGCGGTTGCTGTATGAGATTAGTTATGAAGGCTTGTCTTAAGGTACGCCGTGTGGATGTGTTGTCCAGTTGTACGAGTGATTGCTCGTATTTAAATGTTCTTTCTCAAGACAACGGTTTCTGTTAGACAGTGTAATGGTACAACTGGTACAGACATCACAATCTAAATGCTGGTGCATCTTTGATGTCGAACTAGACTAGAGGGACGAGCCACAGCGGAATGGCTCTGTTTGAAGCACTTTTATTGTGTTTGTAATGAAGTGGTTCATGTTCTGAGATTGGAGCAGAGAAATGGCACCTTTGCTGCTCTGTTTTTGACCATAATAAAAGTCCAAAATTTGGCGATTATTTTCTATGAAAAAAAAAGCCTTGGAAATTATATGTTTACGGTATTTTCTGGTATTAAACCTTAATTTGGTATGTATCTGTTTACGATGTTAGGAAATGTGGTTTTGGAGCGATAATTGAGTGTATTGTATGGTACAATAGATTTAGAAACCCAATTCAAACTATTCACTATTTTCCCACCAAATTACACTTGTCTTTAAACATCATTCAAAATTACTTACTTCTGTTTTGGTCTATGAACATATATTTTCTAAGTCTGTTTTAAATAACTGGCTAGCCTATTGTATGATGAAATATGTCAGATGAGACGAGAGTATTTGTTATTTTTTATGGTGTTTATATGCATTACCCTAGCTGGAGAATATCAATGGCAAATGTTATTTTGAATATACTTCATTTAAATACATGTTACATTCATGTACAGCATATATTTTTTTACCTTTCGTTGTAATCTGTGCTATGCTGAATCATTGACATTTACAATGTATCTTTTATACAAGTTCGCCTTTAGGTCTGAATCTACTCACACTTTCAACCAAGTACAAATGCATCCAATCACTGTAGCCTTTAGATATTGGACAAAGAATGGTGACTTAGTAGATTTAGATTTTGTTAGGTACATCTTGGAAACACATACTTTGTCTGCATTGTGCCTGTAGTGATGAAGTGTATAACTTTGTCTTGCTGCTAAGCTTGAGGGTGAGTTACAATAATAATCAACAATACTGGTTTTTCATGAATTAGCCTATAACCAGCGACCATGTAAATTAAATATTTTGTAAGACACAAAGCTTATTTTGATAAATAAACATGGAATCTTAAACTGTGTAATTGCATTCTTATTTACCTAAAATATATGAAATATTGGGGTATTTAAATGGCAGCTGCATACAGTGTATGATATTGCCTTGATTTGAAAAATCTGTCAGAACTGTACATTGTGTTTATAACAGTCTTTTTATTAAACAAGGTAAAGATACAAAGATTTTAAACATTGATATTCTTAGTTTTACTTCTCAGCCTTGTTTGTGCATATGAAGTTGTCTGGAAACTTTATATGAAACCACAATGCAAGACGGGAAAAAGTGTAATAAATGTACAGATAGTATCTTTTCGTAGAGACCATGGGTTAACAGTTAATATACAGATTACAGTTTTGATATTCCATGCGGAAAAAAATATGTTTACAAGACTTAATACTGCAGAACACAATACAGAGTATGGAAATAGAATGGTTGTTCTATGATAAAATAGTTAAGGCTTTAAGTAAATAACTGATATAAAACATGAATATTAATAACAAATGATCAATATACGGTAAAAAAAAGAACAAAAAACATTACAGTAAGTTCTTACATAAGCATACCTGTACAAAATGTGAATAGAAAGAACAGTATGGAAAAAATGGTTTTATAAATGAGTATCATGTTTTACAGTGAAGCAACATGTACATTTCCCCATTCTCTCAAAAGAGAGTAAGTTGAAGAGGCAGGGTCTGTTGTTGGCATAAATGTCTGTTTCCAGGCCAGTAGCTTGAGTTATACTTTTCTGAAAACATACTACATTTATTGGTAGCTGTAGCTACAATATTTATAGGTATTTTACATGTCAGTTCCATCTTAAATAAATGTCTAGTCTTAGCACCTTTTCTTAAATACTCCACCCAGAGTAACCAGAGGGTAAAGTTACAGTAAGAGTACATCAAACAATACTGTATATAGCATGAAGAAAGTAAAATTGTAGTAGACCTTAGCAGAAAAACCACCACATCAACTTAAAGTATGCTAAATAAGCATTGGAACTGACTTATACTGCATTGGCTTGCACTTGCAAACCAGTAAGGATTCTTTTGTTTTTACATTGGAACAGCTTGTGTCAAAGGAACTGGGGACAGATTATGCACAAATAGCAGGTCACCTTTTGGTCCAACTGTGCACAATTTCTCAGTTTTAATTCAACTGTCATCAATGAAGCAGCTTCTGTTTCACCTAGCTGAGGTATAGCTTTGACTTGACATGGTACTACAATTAAAATAAAGTAACGTAAATTGTGAGACTACAGAGAATAAGTCAATACAAGTACAGTATATTTGAGCCTGATTACAAATGCTACAGTATATATTTCTAGTATTCAGAGTAGAAATTAATGGATAATACTCATAGAACATGCAAGCCACAACACTCGACTTGTCTGTCACAGTCCTCACAGCACTGTCTGAGTAATGACTGTCAGACAGAGTCACTCTGTGAGAACTTGACTTGACTCAATCATACTGAAGTATTGCGAAGCACCATTCTCTGTGAAAGCCAAATACCTCTTATCTCATCAGGCATAAGCTAAAACTGCTAATGACATTAGCAACATGCTCATCATGAGTTTTTGTGAAAGCCTTCGAAGAGCTGTGTCATGTACCACTAAAGGCTTGAATTGTATTTTTCCCGTTAGCTTGCTTTCAAATCCCATTAGCGGTTGACAGCTTTAAGCTACACTCCCAGGCCAGTCAAATCTGATTACATGTAGATTCTTGATTCAGACTTGGGTCAAAGTACACTGACAGATTACGGGACTGGTCCACTAGTTTAATGTCAGGGGTTCAAACATGTTAACCCACCTATTTGACAGTATTTGCAAATGATGCCTGACCCAAGTGTGATATAATATCTGTGTCAAATCATGTGATTCTTATCAATAAAATAATATTGCTATGAATAGTGAGAAACTGGTCCTTGACAAAAAATACTAATTCCATATGTTTCTGTGCACTTGAGTTTGTGTAGCTTAATTGATAACTTATCAATATCTAAAAAAACTTACAATCGTATAAAATAATTATGCATTTAATTCCGATTTCTCAATGATTATACGTATGACCCTGTAAACGCATACAAATAAGTAAAACGAAGAAAGCGCAAAAAAAAAGGGAAAAAAAGAAAAACGTTTCAATTCGACACAGTCCTTACTCTTAGCTGCCTCAAGCAATGCCTTTGCTTTTCCATCCTAAAAGATTGAAACAATTTGAGCCAAAACTGCAAGGCCTGAAAGTGCTTTAAAGATTATCTTTGGATGTCTCTAGAATACACCCAGCAAACATGTATTTCTCTATTCCTTATTAGGGCAAATATAGTCTGGTGCATTTTGGAAACCCATTTAATGGAAGAAAAAATGGCAGTTTGAGGGGCCAATGCATGGCAGCCAACATAATGCCTAAGTCAGTGCTTATTACATCCAACACAAGACTGTTTTGTTCCTTCAGACACATTCTACAGTTACATTTGAAAAGATTCGCACCACACACTCACCCCCACCAGTCTGAATCAAATGGAACTCGCTGAAAGCCAGTCAAGTGTGGTTTGGTGCTTAAGTAGGCCTTATGTAGATGGCTTTCTGTGCAGGACCCCCCTGAACTACAGCCGTACATAGCAAACGAATCCCAACGTAACGCCGATGGACTGTGGAGCTCAGATGAGGGAGATGCGTATGGGGATATTTGGGGAGTCAGTCCGCTGGGGTGATTGGTGGCTAGCCAGATGCTCCACCACAGTGTGTTTGGACATGTGCTTCATAAGGTACGTCTCCTGGAAAGATACAGGTTAGAAAGAAAACTGTTACTTACAAGAAAGGGACTTGACGTTGGTGCCCGTTTACATGCTGGGCTTAACTACGTACAGCATTATATTAAATTTTTTACATTTTATTTCTCCAGCACATGCTTTGAACCAAGGCGACGTACAAACAAGTACAAACGTCGTAGCGACGTACAAAGTGTATATACAGTAAACGGCATAGCAGTAAATCAAGGATCTGAAGTCAGCGCAGTTCAAACTGCATTTCGGCGGTTAGAGTCAAGGAACGGTCTGTCGCCGAGCAACCGTCTGACCGTGCGGGGTGTTTCTGATGCTGAGGGTACTCACTGAGGTGTAGGCGCGGCCACACATGCTACAACAGTACGCCTTGGCGTTCTTGATGGCGTGAGCTGATAGGTGGATCTGCAACGAGGCGGAGTCTGAGTAGGCACGGTAACAGTTGGGACATTTGTACGGCTTGTCTTTGTTGTGCTGCCTTTGATGAGACTGGAACAGGATGGAAAACACAGCTGGTAAGTAGCAGTACATGTATAGTGTACAATATGTTATTAGTATTTTTTACGTCTAAGTAGTCGTTAGTATCAAAAGTGCCATACGTGGGGAGATTCGTGACCCCTTGATCTGCGGTCAAATGCTCTACCACTGAGCTATACCGAATCATTTAAGTGATAGCACTGACCTGAAGATTAGAGAGCTGGGTAAAGGCCTTTTCACATCCAGGATGGGCACATTTGTACGGTCTGTCACCAGTGTGGATTCTACGACACGGGACGAGAAGTACACAGAGTTGTAACGGGGGGGCCGCAGATGGAAGTCACGTAATACTGAGTCAAACGTGCACAGATGACTGTTCCCGTAGTTTTCCCGGATCCTGAACTGACCTGGTGTGCTGCTGCAGGTGAGAAAGCTGGCGGAAGGAGTTCTCACAGTAGGAGCAGTGGTAGGGCTTGATGCCCAGGTGGATACGCAGGTGCTGGGCCAGGTAGGAGGCGTTGGCGAAGGACTTGGAGCAGTGGGGACACTTGTGGGGCTTGGCTTCCGTGTGAGACTTGGAGTGGATCTGCATCTCGGACTTGGTGAAGAAGGTGAGCGGGCAAACTTTGCATCTGGGTGGAGGGATACACACAGGTGATCATGATGCACTGCACGCAGGGCCTAGGTTACACTACTTTTATATTTACATTCAGTCATTTTTTTAACATTTAAACCAGATGGAGCACGATTGCAGCAACAACAAAGTAAGTATGAATTCCCCCCAAAATTCTATATATATACTTAAGCAATAAGCCCCTAGAGGCCGTGGTTTACGCTGATTTTAGAACAGGTAAGGGGAGTTGTTAGGCACGACGCAAAGCGGAGTCTAAAACTGTTACTACAAATATTTGATATGGTTTCATCAATAAAATCAATTAGAAACAAAATAGTTTAATAATAAACCGTCATTCTTCCGCTACTACAAAGTATAGTTCCTACATAAATCGTTGCCACGCAACAGCCAGACGGACTTCTTTGCCGTCTTTTTCAATTTGAAATATTCGATGCGCAGTAATATGGAATGTTAAAGAATGTTATGAGGACAACCTTTGAGGTTATGCTGGATTTTACAACGGCATGGAATGCGATATAGCCAATCACATTCAAGGATGGGAACAACCAGTTTTAGAATTATATATAAGTGACGATTCAAGATAGGAAATGTATCTTTTGTTTTATAGTCAAGGAACATACCTAAAGGAACACTTATTCCTCCCAAAATACCTTTCAATGCAAAGTATCCTCACCTGTAGGTTTTCCCCTCTTTTGGGGCGACTGTGATACAGCCCTGGTCTGCTCCAGAGGCCAGGATGGGGTAGGGCACTACGAGTAGAGGACCGGAGTTGTTCTCCGCCTTGATCTTCTTCCGTCCTCGAGGAGCCTTTGGCGGGGGCCCCAGGAGGCCCGCCAGGCCTCCGGCCTTCATGTGCTCCATGCCGGGCCCACTGGCCAACCCAGATATGATGTTGATGGAGGGGGCGCCTCCGAGGCGGTTTTGGCTGTTGGAGGTGGGGGTGGTGGGGGTGAGGGCCTCCGATGTGCTGTGACCGTCCGCCCGCGACGACTGGTTCAGACCTGCAGTGGGGAGGGGTGCACGGCACACGCACGTTCAGAAGCCCTGCTCGCGCTGGAGTTTCCGTAGCCTGCGGAACAAGCTTGGGAAAGTAGCCTTAATCCTAGCGTGGAAATAATGTAAACAGAGGTAAGGACTAGGCCAGCTTTGCTTACAGTATTGTGTGTATGGGTGCAACATTTGCGATTGGTCCATCCGTTTGGACGGAGCTGTGTGTGTGACGAGGCCTGGTGAACGTACCTGCGCGGTGATTGATTCTAGAAGGCTGCTCCACGATCTGCCGCATGTGCCAGTCTTCCCACAGGCCCTTGGCCTTCACGGCCGATTTGTCGTCCATGTTTACGTCTGCGTCACCGAAAAAACAAGGCAAGACGGATCATTTGATCGTATCGCGGGAAAAAAAAGTGGCGGGGGGGGGGGGGTCTTCTAAAGAGAGAATCTGTTTTGAAGTAAAAGGAAAAGGTTGGGGGTCCTTCTTGACAGTACCTGACACGGAGCTGGAGGCCGGGCGGGCGTGCAGGGCGATGTCGGGCTGGGCGGAGCCCTGCTGGTGGTGCCCGGGAACCTGCTTGGGCATGGGCATGCTGTGCTGCCCACTGTCTGAGGGCACGGAGGTCCCAAGGAGGGACTGCTGGGAGGGGGTGGAGGTGGGTGGCAGGTGCAGTGGTCGTATCTTCTCAGCCATCAGCTGCTCTTTGATCTTGTTGATGAGCACCAGGTTATCCAGCTGAAAGGGTTAACGGGTCATGCTCAACAGAAAACGGACGCCTTGCGTGAATGTCGTCCCGCCATTTACGGATCTTATATATGATCGACTGGCACAATGAGAAGTCCTTTTTTACTGCTCTTTTGATCGTTTTGTCAGATCATTGTATATTTGCTTTAAATGAAAATATGTTCTTGTCATTGGTAAATATTGTATCAACTGTTGGATTATAAAACAATAAAGTAAGAACTGTTAGCAGTTCAATATAAAAGAAAGGACACATGGACACAAAACCGCTAAAAACAAAGAAAAAATGTGGTTTGTTTGTTTTACGACTAGGTTTGGGAAACTTGACCATTGTAATGTGGAATTGCGGGGTTAGTATTAAAATAGTCTTACCTGAGCAGGCATTGAGGGCGGTGGAGGCCAGAAATACGGGTTGTTGAATCGAGGCTCTGCCATCCTGAGACAGAAATAGTATGATAAAGGCATTAAAGTTATAATAATGATACATTTGAAAATAGCCTACGGTGTAAAGGATAGGCTTATATGGTTATTTATGTGCAGGTATTCGTTTGTCAAGAAAATTACAATTGGGAGACTTCTCACCATTGTCTCGTCCAAAATTTATGGACGATATATTTATAATACTTATTTCAACTATTTCATTCCGGTAGTCTTTTTTGCATGCTAACGGTATTCTATTTTACTGCATTAAAGTGTGATATATCACACATGACGTACCCAGACACTTGTAAATCGTGGGCTTTTTCCTTTTATGACATTTGTGTATTCAAACATATATAGAAATATGTTTAAGTCAGAAGAGATCAATTATTTAAACATTGTAATATGATTTGAATATGTTGTGGCTCAACTCAACTAAATAGCATGCAAACTTTTCTATTCTGGTAGCTTACACGTAAAGGGATATGCTTCATGTCGTCTGTGGATATTAGTAATGCACAATTTGGCGGTGCGATTCTCCCAGTGCGACTCAGACATTCTCAGACAGTTTTGTTAAAACATTTCCAGACAAAAGAGAAACAAAAATGGCAGCCTGAGTTATTTTTATAAGGCGGGACGCCATATTCTGCAGACCCCAGAATTGGGATCATCTGTTAGTCTTGACAAAGAGGCCGAACGTGACACTAAGGTGTGTTTATTATGTCAAAAGCATGAATGATTGTTTACGCCGAATTGCAGGTTTGAATAGCCCGGCCTCCCCACCTCAAAAAAAACACGGACACTTCCTACCACAACCATGCCCTGCAAAATAGCACGGACATAGGTAAGATGCATGCTGCACCTCAATGTTACTGATAAAATAATTTCATTTGAAAATAAAATGCCACAGTGTAACCAATTTGTTTCATATCCTCTGAGAGACTATGCTCGTTGCGGTCAAGATGCGTCTACTTTTGATCTATTTTTAAAATTCTGCAACTTTTATGACGAACCAAGGGTTAGAAACTCACATTTTCTGCACAACGCACGCTTTTGGTGACTGCCTATTACTACAGTATTGCACATATATGGAAACACCCAAAATAACTGAATCCATACCTGATGTTCCGATCGCAGATTTTAGTCTAGCGAATAAAGCTAGCTTTATAATAAAAGCTTGATGTTCTTTCTGCCTGCATCCAATCGGTTCAGCGCTTCCGGGTCGCTTTGTTCACTTCTGGGTGCTGCAGACAGTGGTATTGGGTCAATTTTGACATTATAACATGCGAAATTGCGTCTTGTGATAATAAAAGAAATGCGCATGCTATAAGACAGCATTGGCTCTTAATTATGGATCAGGTGACTGACATGCAATCATAATAGCCAACCTATTTTGTCTCCACAACTTATAATGGTGTTATTAAGCCTCACAGTTATGTATAAACACGCAAGATTAACATTAACTGGCAGATTAATTACGGTCTTATCGTGGATTTCACAGCTGGCCAGATGTGGACAAATTATGAACTAAAACACTAATGACCCTTTGCTGTCGAAATATTTTTTTCTTTCTTTCACTGATGGTGTATTTCTTCGGGTATTCTTTTATAATTCGGAAAACAAATAATCTGTTTTACTACTGTTGCTCTCATACTTCCGTTTTTCAGTCAGGAGAAATGTACCTGATAACAAGTCAGCAGTCAGCAGTTTGTCAGAAGCACCTTGCTTACGTGTAATCAATGTATCCATCACAGCCACCAATAGAAATGCATTAAATGGGGTGTCTATGTCACTGTTTCCTGTTTAATATCACTTCTCCGAATTTCTGAACAAGCTCACTATACTCACTTCCTTCCAACACAGCATGTTTTAATACAAACTCAGATCATATTCGTTTCAACATTTAGACTTATGTCAGTTAAAGAACTACGCAGTTGCTTTGGCTTTATTATCTTTACAAGTATTTTGGTTTAAAGCAAGTTTGTAAGAATGTTTCTTTCAATGGTGAGTATCTACATTTATTTTCACAATGGAATAGTGGGTTGTTTTTTTCTGTTGATCCAAATCTTTGAAGATGTATTATTTTATTCCTTAACCCCTTTGGGTAATTAGGCATTCATAATGCTTCAATAAGAGTTACACTAGAGGTGTACAATATGCTTTGCAGTGAATTAATTTACTTACAAGCTAGCATGCCATGCTATGTTTATCCATAAGACCTTTTCCTTTTCTTTCCAGGTTGTCCTATTGATGTTGGCTCACTCTGCTTTGAGCTGCACTGAGATACAAGCTAATACCAGCTGTTGTAAATTGTGTCCAGCAGGTAAGGAACACAAAGTAATACAATCACCAGCCCTAATCATGTCTTCTCTCCACAATTATAATGGATACTTAATAAGTAAACCAAAAAATATAAATCTTTAGTTGAATTGTCTTTATTATTTTATACCAATTTCAAAGATTTAATCAGTCAACTTAAAATTTAACTCGTTTTTTTGAGGCTCATCTTTTAGTATCAGACAATATCATGATTTCACTGTTTTTGCACTTTAGGCTATCATGCCGGGGAAAAATGCCTTGCAAAAACCAATCCACAAACCTACAAATGCGTCAAATGTCTTAAGGGTTCGTTCACTGCAATAATCAACTCTATAGATAAGTGTTTACGATGCAGTGGATGTAAAGAAAGTAAGTGTAACATTTTACTATGACTAAAGGGTCTGTAAGGTCGGATTTCAAGGATAGATGCTATAACTAGACTGCAGTAACGTTGTTCCGTCGTAGGGGGCTTGTTAGTTATGAGTTTTCTTTTGACATATACGTTGGAGATATATTCTATCCAAACCAATACTTTTGTTTTTTTTGCCCAGATCAAGTGCAAACGCAGGACTGTGTTTACAACAATGATAGAAAGTGTGCTTGTCAAGATGGATACTACCAGGAGAACCCTGATACTCTGTGTAAACCCTGTGTTAAGTGAGTATGAAAAGTTCTTCATGTGAAGACTGCTTTTACTAAGACTAGGTGAAGGCATGCCAGATTTGCAAGACGTACGAAACCACACCAGATGAAGCTTAATCTCTACAAATATGAAGTAACTCTCTAAGATACAACTCAAACCTCTATTTTTGCCATACTCTATATGGGATAGTCCCAAAGTTACAAGGCTGTTTTGAAGCTTTAGCAGCAGATTTTAACAGTAAACTGATTTTACTTAACAATTGAGTCATTTAAACCACATGATATAGAAGCACAATTCAAATGTGTGAACTGACCATTGTTGAATTGCAGTGACTTTCTATGCAGTGTCAATTGAGGATTTAAAAAAATCCAGGCATCTGAAATGCATTTGCCACAGGCAGTATGCCACATTAGACAAATAATTTCCTTTGTTGATAAAATACAAACTTAAAACTAAAAGATTCAAAATGGTAACTAATGCCCAAACCATGTCAAACAGAACATGGAGCACACATTCAGGTCAATAGGTTGATCACTTCCTTCCAGTGCCAAAAATGCTATGATGTCATCTTCCAACTTAGTTTACTTGGCTTTCTTGGCTGATTGTTTATAGTTTCAGGTCGGCTCAGTTTTAAAATATACCGTACTTAAAATATACCGTTTACCAGTATTCTCAAAATGAGATTGAAATGGTGTTTGCCATTTGTGTGGGTGTATGTGGGTGTGGTCAGTCACCCTGTGTAGGTTAATTTAAAACCTGTTCTACATAACTATTACATATCACATTTTTTTTTTACCATTTGCATATCCAAAGTTTTGTGTTACATGAATTGTAGAGGCACTGCATACCCATAATTTTGCTCCTTCGACTTCCCCTCCATTTCCTGTCTGTGTTGCAGTGACTGTAAGGGGCATGTAGTCTGTGTGGCCAGATGCCCCACTACTAACACCCCCACCTTCCCAACCCAAAAAGAAAACTCAAGCTCTACCACACCATCAAACCCTTCATTCTCTAAAGGTTTGTGTTGGTTCCTTCAACTTGCTCGCCAACCCTGACTGGAAATCAAGACATGTCTGTGTATCAGTAGCGCCGGCTAGTGAAGGATAAATTAATTCATTGACAATTTAATTGACATTATACATTTGAATCAATCATTTTAGAATTAATTTTATTTTTTATTTGTAACGTTTTCCCTAGGGGTGGGAATCTTTTGGTACCTCATAATTCGAGTCAAATCGATTCTTGGGGTCACGATACATTTGTGAAACTATCGGAATCGCTGGTAGACTGAATCGCTGGTAGACTGAATCGCTGGTAGACTGAATCGCTGGTAGACTGAATCTCTGGTAGACTGAATCTCTGGTAGACTGAATCTCTGGTAGACTGAATCGCTGGTAGACTGAATCGCTGGTAGACTGAATCTCTGGTAGACTTGAATTTCAACCTTTCTTCATCAGCAGATCAAAGTTTCTTCAAGGTGCACCTGGTCATACTGTTGACTCTGGTTGTCACTGGCATCCTGATTTTGATTATGAGCTACCTCACTACTTCAAGAAAAGCTTGTTTGAGAAGGGAGAAGGACTTGGAGTTATCTGCAAAGAACCTCCAACATAACGGTATTCATGACATACTGTCGTTGGCACCTTCGGTGTTTTAAACTGCAGCTTACAAAAACACGAATGAATGTTCACTTTTACTTGCTTGATTGTTATTAGCCTGATGTTCTGTAATGAAAGTGATATCTGTACTACTGACAGCAGGAAACCCCGAGATAACATCCATGTCTGTCTTTCAAGCAAACCAGCCTCGTCCTGTAAGAACTTCAACCGTGAGTGTTCACTTTCATGTTACTTTTGCTTCCTTTGGATAAGAATCTGTGTGGGTCAGTGGTGACAGAAGATACTGAAAGAGTACATGCAAGGGGAAAAAACTATAGATCAAGGCTTTCCTTACATAATGTGGTTTGGTGGGTGGAGAGTGGTGGCTGCAAAACTAAAGGTCATAGATTCCATCCATACTTTCAAAATGTGAGTAATGTTGTTTGTGTTAGTGAATCACACCAAGACATTTGCTTCAGTGTCATAGACTACAGTGCAGTTGTTGTTTGGACATGCTATACTGAATCATATTGTGTTTACATTTACATTTAGTCATTTAGCAGACGCTCTTATCCAGAGCGACTTACAGTAAGTACAGGGACATTCTCCCCGAGGCAAGTAGGGTTAAGTGCCTTGCCCAAGGACACAACGTCATGTGCACCGGCTGGGAATCAAACTGGCAACCTTCAGATTACTAGCCCGATGCTCTACCCGCTCAGCCACTTGACTCCTGTTTTTCCTCCCACTATGCCTTCCTTCCAGACTCAGTCCGGGACAGAAGATCTAATCCATGTGACACCTTTGCTGCCTAATCCACAAGTAGGAAGTAAGTCCAACGAGTAGACATGTTTCTAGGGTACAGGGACTGATTTGATTGGCTCAAAATCACTGCTCCTCAGCCAATCTCTCCTGAGATAAACCTCCTTGACATCAACCCGTAAGACCTAGTGCTGGAGACCAAAAGACTTTGTTACTGTGCTCATGTAGCTTTTTAAAGTCTCTATCCTAGACATTATATTTATATACATTATTAAATCAAGCATCTATATTTTCAGTAATACCCCATTATATTTCCAACATCCAACTCACACAACTTCCAAATCACAGCAGCATCTCTAACCCTGCACAAGTTTCAGTTTGTCGGGCAAATTAAGAGATGACTGAACCAACAGCTGACCAGCGGAATGGTCACATTTTTATCGTATTGTCTGCGTCACTTTCAGACCCACTGGTTACGATTCTAAATAAGTTCGACTTTTATTTGGTACCATGACCATCTGGGGATATTTAGCAAGTTTGTCGTTGGAGCCTAAAATCTAGCCTGAATGTGTTCCGTCAAACAGACAAAGAGATAGATGTAAGGTTTGAACCACATATAAGATTGAGTTATAGGAAGTAATCATATGGCAAAGAATTTGAAAAAGTGAGGTTGCCTTGTAAAACACAACTCAAAACCAAATGAGTTTGTTTGTGCTAATACTACTGGAAATAAGTCCCTGTGTTCTCCTGCCTCATACGAACTTGTTTGTGCTGTGATGTGGTTTGGTAAATGCTTTGATGTGGTGAAGTACTGAGAAACAGCGACACTCTTTCCGTTTTGCTCAGTCAGCGTATCACTTATCTATGGTCAGTCACGTGTCAGGAACTGGGAAAGTAGAGGGTCCTTGCTGATGGCAATCACATAGAAGGTCTACTACGAAGGAAATTTGAAATCAGATAAGCCAAACTGTTTATCCACTCCTTCGTTTGAGCAATTGCCATATCCTTTTTGTAGACTTTGCCAAATTTCATACATCCGTTCCAATGAATGTGAAATCTCACAGAGACATAACACCCACACATCACGATCACCACGGACCTGAGTTCATATCTGTGTCAGTGAGAAAATTCTGTCTAATATGGAGGAAAACTAAATGTTAGGATTTTTCTTGACATCAATTATTCTCTTTGTAAAGGTAGGCTGTGGCAGACACTAACAGTGTGGTGAGGCCCAACTTTTCCTTGTCATCGTGAGGTTGGGTGTTGTGTGAACCTCATGATGTCACCCTCTGAAGCCTTTCCATCCTCATTCGTCATTTACTGCAAACATTTCTCAGATTAAAACAGAACCAACCTTGAAAGTACCAGGGAGATTTTTTCTTTTTTTACGTTAAGCCACAAGTCAGTTTTTTCAAAGCCTTTGGTACACAGGCAGAAAGATGTGAGATACAAACCACGTGACATTTAGCGCCGCTTGTCTTATCGTGACCAGACAGAATCAAGAACACTACCTTTCAAGGGCATCGTCCCCAAGACTAAGGCATCAAGCTTCGATTTCTCACAGTTGCTTGTTAAACAACATTCTGTCTTGCTCAGTCACCCTCCCAGCCAGCTGCTCTCCTCCACTCTGAACCCCTTTCTCCCAAGTCCCCAGGCAAGAGACCCAACCCGACCGCATCCCCGCCACCGTTCTCTACGCCATCATAAAGGAGGTGCCGCTGCGCCGCTGGAAGGAGTTCCTCCGCCTGCTGGCGGTGCCTGAGCGCCAGATAGAGCGTGTGGAGCTGGAGGCCGGCATGGTCACCGGCTCCCTGGAGAGGCAGTACCTGATGCTGCGGCTGTGGAGCCAGCAGCCGGCCGCCACCCTGGACCACGTCTACTCGGCCCTGCAGTACATGGAGCTGACCGGGTGCGCCGACCAGCTGCAGAGCAGCCTGGACCAGATGCAGTGGTGCACCGGGGCTGGCCGGCTAGTCACCCAGCCTGTGACGTCACCGCAGCCTAACAGGATTATGGAAACGTGGGTGATGAACACCGAACTGTGATGGTGGCAGTTTGAGGGCGTCCATGTTTGGTACAGTGTCGTAGGATCTCAGACACACTGCCGTTGGTAAAAACGGTTCTGTGTCTACATAATGCAGTCTGGGCTCTCATAGAAGTGACTCTCAATGATATCATACAACATCATGGGACCATAGACTGTGACCAAGCTAAATGTGTACGTGAATATGTACCTAAACATTCACTGTATTGAATTGATGTTTTAGAAGTAACAATTGAACGAAGAGGTAAAGACACATGTAGAAGGTGCATATGGGCGTACGACTGTTAATCACCTGGATGTGTGAACGGAGAGAGGGCTCAGCATGTAGTATGTGAGTTAGAGTTCAGCTGGAGGAAGGGACAGGCTCGGCTCCTGAATTAATTGGATCGGGGGGCGGGGGCATTTGTTTTTCACTAGGGGGCGTTTTGTACGTAGCTTTCTTATAGAAACGTAGCTCTAAAATAATGAGGAGGGGGGGGGGGGGCATTTGGCATTGACGGGCAATGCCCCCCCTTTGGAGCACACTGGCCTGTGCCTGTGGTAGTGGGACATCAAAGTGGAGGAGTTGGCCCTCATTTACAGTTCCAAGTCAGAAGACGAATGCTGAGGCAAGAGGTAGTCTCAGGTTCAGATAAGAAAGGGTTTGGGAGAGGGGGGGGGGGCATGCCTTTGTTTGTTTATGATTATAAAAGTTGATTAACCGTTACTTTGCAGTTATGAACCTATAAGCCATGAAATTACAGCTGCCTGCAAGCACTTGTAATCCAGAGCTTTTAGAAGAAGCCTTGGTCTGTTTGAAGTTATTTATTAGTAACGTTGACTCGTACCCTTTTGAACCTGCGGTAACGGAATATTGATTCTTTGATTCCTTGATGTACGGTCTTTATGACAAAAATGTATCAAATTGCAACATGGAACCTCTGGGGCTAGACAGGATGAACTGTCATATGACATCCTAACAGGATCATGTAGCCAGATATAAAGGTTTATTTTATCTTAAAAGTTATATTTAAGCTTCATACGGTCAAATGGATCATCACCACAGAAACCTCACTAGGCAAACTGAATATGACAGCCATGCCATATTTCAACTACTACAGCTACGCTGACGTATGATAAAGGATCTTTCCATTACTTTAATATTTAAATAATGGGGTAGTGGTCAGCTTAATAATCATCTAATCATCAGGGGTCACTTGGCTGAGCAGTTAGGGAGTCGGGCTATTAATCAGAATGTTGTTGGTTCAATTCCCGGCCGTGCCAAATGATGTTGTGTCCTTGGGCAAGGCACTTCACCCTACTTGCCTCGGGGAGAATGTCCCTGTACTTACTTTAAGTAAGCTCTGGATATCTGCTAAACGACTAAATGTAATGTAAATCTATAACACACACACAATCACTGATGCATATCACATTCCAGCAAACATGTAAATTCAGCCCAATTTCCCCCGTTTTTTCCACACCTGACGCATCAGTGAAACTCTTTATCACTGAGAGAAAACACACATACTGCAAGTTGGGTTAGGAAGGATGCCAACACTAGTAATAAGGTTGTATTTATTTATTTCCTAATTGTAAAATCCTATTTTGACTGATTGTTAATGGTCACTGTCGAAAATGTTAATCATGACGGATGTTGTTCATATTATCAGAAAACGTGAAATGTGTTGGTTGGGATATAATTATAGCCTATTCAATGTACAGGAAGCTACCTATATATAGCCTAGTGCTCGTCTCCCTGGTTTTATAAAATGAAATGTATGAATTAAGTTTATTTAGTTAAATTATAAAGATGCTGTATCTATAAGTCCAGTAGTGTTTGTGTCTGTCTCTGTGGCTTGATTATCTGGAGAACTGGGCATTGTATGAAGTTGAAATGAATAGTTCAGGACTCGGGACAACTCACTGTAATGTCGTTTGGACGAGCGGTTTGCGATAAATAAAAACATTCGCCGCCAAGTGGCACAGATTTCACTAACGTTTCCAGGGGCACTGGGCTAACAGTTGAAAACACATCAACAAAGACGACTCGTAGAGAGACTCGTCGATTCTAGGCTAGCTACTGCAACAACAAAAAAACGTAAACAGGCTCCAAATCGTGACTGTAAATGTTATCTTTCATATCACCATGAAATGAGGGCAACATGGGGGCCAATGAGTGGGGGGACAGAAAACCATGCAATATGGAGGCCCTCGAGCCTCGGCGTTATAGTAGTCTAGCTACAGTAGGCCTAGTTGATGATCGGCTGAGCGATGATGTGAGTCATCATGGATCACTCAAACGGGAACTCCACGTCATCTAGCACAGTGGTGACAGAGCCTGACATTCTATGGTAGTGATGAGGGGATACGAGCAGTATGTGTCAGTACCGCAAGATGGCAGTGGTAGTCAAAAATCTAGAGCCAATGTTGTTGGAGAAATGTGCATTAGTGCAATGTTCTTGTGTTCAAAGACACATTTGTATACTAACTTAAATTACAAGCCACAGCGTAGCGATATTCAGATGCAAATGGTTATCTAACTTAAAACAAGAACGCCTATGAAGTTGTCCTTAATTTGGATACTTAGGCTACTTTTCTATTGTGTAAATAAAGGTAGGCTATATTTAACTTGCTCTATAATCTTGGTTGTTTTCAGTTCCATGCAGCCCGTTTTAAACATAGACAGATAGGCTATGTCTATGGTTTTAAACTTGAGCTGAATGGGACGCCAGCCTTAATAGTTTCCATGGTAACCAGATACATGCCCACGGGAACAACAGACACTGGGTCGTGTAAAAGTAGGGAACAAAGATATAAAGAAAGGAGATCAAGACACGCTGGATGTAAGTGTCTATGTCATTATAATCGTCCCGATATGAGTCGCAAAACGGAACATTCTTAAATGCAAGCTTAAGTTGCCCTCAATTTCTGACTTTGTAGCAAGTTACGCAGTATTGAATTACAGCAATGGGGTCATAGTTTTTAGGTATTCTCTCTTGTCGTGGACAATATTTCTGTGAAGGCTAAGTGTTGAGCGTTTGTTCAGTTTGCTTGGGCTGCCAGTTTACTGTTTATAATATTGTAGGCCTTCGTAGTTTTTATTTTAATTCAAGTAATCGGTGTTCGAAGCTCTGCAAAGAAGCTGTTGGGAACGAGGTTTTTCTTAATTGTTTTTCCTCTGGGAAGATGTGACCCTCAGGCCTATTTGGTGATTCGTGAGGTGGAAGATTGCCCTTGATTTGTGCTTATTCAGTTAAAAATGTCATGTTTCTCAGTAAGAAACACAAGTAAGAAATTCTTACTCCTTTTGTACAACATACCAGCCAACACTTTGTTAGGCTATAAGTGGCCCAAAAGGTATGCATGGATGACAGAGTTAGGATAAGGGATTTTAGTGTTTTTAATGTTTGTTGATGAAGTTAAGAGATTCAGAAGACAATCAATTGAGAACTTAGTTAGACTTAGAAAATAGTTTTACCCCATCTCTCAGTCTCTGTTAACAGTAATGTGGAGTTCACCGGATCAGTAGAACATCTGTAGAGTGAGGAGCAACCTGACCATGACAGGCCTTCCAAAGCCTGGGACTGGAGTTGCAGACATGTGCTAAGAAGGAGACCAACACCTGGAGGCTGGAGAGTTAGGGAGGGCCACCGCCCTATACACCACTGCCTTCAGGACTCATGCTGGATCCACGGTCTCACACATGAGAAGCCTGGATAGGTCAAGGCTATCCGGGGTTACTTCCACTTTGGAAGACTGGCTTGATGGGCGTGGGGATGTCCAGGTGTCCATGGAAGGCCTCAACAAAGGTTTAGCAGCGGTATTCCTGTCCACATTGAGCCCCAACAATTTATCAGCTTCGCTCTTCAAAATGGAGTCTGTCCTAAAAAGTGCCAGCCAGGGCTGCGAGGAGATTTTCGCGCGCTGCTCCACTCTCCTGGAAGGAAAGCGAAACCCTCGCCCCGAAGGTGCCACGCGTGTCGTTTTGGAGCTGACTCGAGCACTCGCGTGCCTGTTAGCTCACCCTCACAATCCCAAAGGTCTGACTCTTTACCTCAAGGCTTTCAGAGAAAATAAATCGGAGACGGTGAGACAGGTGACGAGCCGACAGGCTCAACACTTGCCCAAATTACTGACAGCGTTCTCTGAGCAAATTTCACACAAACACATGTCGTTGACTCCAGAGTTGAAGACTGGAAATGGTATAAAGGAGGTTGTAAGTTTCGACCCAGCGGACACCTCAGACTTCCTGGAGTTTTTGACGAAAGTTTTACCCGGGGACTCAAGAGTGCAGGAGCTGAAAGCGGCCCAGTTCTTCTCGACGGGCAGGTTTGAAGAGAGCGCAGACGTTTTTTCGTCCGTCCTTAATGGTCCGCCACAGCCGAGTAGATTCCAGCCAGGCGCAGCAGCTGAGGGCAAGGCAGGCCAGGGTGTGCCGCCAGAGAGACGAGCCAGCCTCTTAACCAGCCGGGCGGCCGCCCTCTTCTCAGCAGGGGGGCGTGCTGCAGAGGTGTGCAGGGACCTGGGAGAGGCCTTCGAGGTGCACCCGGCCACAGCCAGGATGGTCTTTCAGAGACTGTTTGTCAACCAGGGCACAGGAGAAGCTGTCCGCGTCCAGCTCCGCCAGCAGGCAGAAAGAGGCCTGTCTGGCTACAGGGAAAACGTCATGGCCCGGCCCGACCTGCGATCCACAGAGGGCGTGGAGTTGCTGGACCCGGTCGTAGCCCAGCTGCGGGCGCTGTGCCACTTGGAGTCCGACGGGGGCGCTAGAGAGCTGAGGGTGCGCCTGGCCGACTGCCTGCTGCTACGAGGCGAACACAAAGAAGCTCTCTCCATCTGTAGCCAGCTGGCCTCCGCAGCACCGAGCCAGCAGAGCTACCAGAACACGGTCCAGGTACTGCGAGGCTATGCCCGTCTTCTCTCCGACGACCACCGGGGGGCGTTGGAAGACTTCCAGGCTGTGATCGAGCACAACGCGCCCCACCCGTCCAGCTGCGTGCGGGCTCTGTGCGGCCGGGGTCTCCTGAGGATGACGGGCGGCCTGCACTACCTCACGGCGCTGGATTACGCCACGGCGAGCCGTCTGCAGCCCCAGGACACGGCGTTGACGGTGCGTTGTCTGGTCCCTTGGAACCGCCGAGGGCTGCTGTGCACGCTGCTGCTGGAGCAGGGGAGGGCCATGCTGGAGGGGCACGGAGACCCCAGCGCCGCTGCCACTCAGCCCCAGGACGAGCAGCAGGGGGGAGACACACCGACCCCTCATAGGAAGGACTGCCACAGGGAGGGGTAAGGTCATGTCGTCAGTCGCGGGGGCGTCTTCATCCTTGATTCTCAGGGCCCACTGCAGTGTGTTTTAGATGTTTCCCTGCCCCAGCACAACCGATTCAAATGAATGGGTTGTTACGAAGCTCGGATAACGACACATTAATGACTCATTCGTTTGAATCAGGTGTGTTGGAGCAGGGAAACGTCTAGAACACACTGCAGTGGGCCCTGAGGACTAGCTTTCAATACCTTTGTGTTAGCAAACACTTTATCCAAAACGGGGAACAATTGTTGGACACTTATTGGATTGATTGTGATTTAATAACAGGGATCTGAACTGTTTTTAGACTTCTGACACAACTGGAAATGTATAATCTCCCATAAAACTGGTCGGTCAGAAAATCATGCCCAACCAATTTCAGTCCATTCTTCACCTGACACTTAGAAATGAAAAGTTCCTTCACGCGTCCCATGTGTCTGTGTCAGGAAGACTCCCGAAGGTGTTCACTCTCTGGCCCAGCTGCTGATGGAGCTGCAGCCGGGCTCCGCCGAGCCTCAGATCCTGGCTGCAGACGCCCTGTACCGGCTGGGCCGGGCGGAGGAGGCCCACCGCCTCCTGCTGGCCCTCGGTCCCTCCTCCCCGCGGGCCTCAGTCCTGGCCCGCCTGGCCCTGCTCCAACTGCACCGCGGCTTCCTCTACGACGCCAACCAGGTCTGTGGGAGTCAGATGGCTTAGTGGTTAGGGAGTCGGGCTGTTAATCAGAAGGTTGTTGGTTTGATTCCCGGCCGTGTCAAATGACGTTGTGTCCTTGGGTGAGGCACTTCATACTACTTGTCTCGGGGAGAATGTCCCTGTACTTACTGTAAGTCGCTCTGGATGAGAGCGTCTGCTAAATGACTAAATGTGAGCCAGACACTGCCGTGCGATGATGGAGATCTCGGTGCTTTGATAGACGTATGGTTTGTGTCTTTTTTATAGTTTATTATAATTCTAAATCCCTTTAGTATTTGCTGGACTATGTACCTTTAGTATAGTTAGACCACATATTTAAGTTTTTAAGATACCTATATGTTTAATGTTGCACCTTCCTGCAAAAGTAAATTCCTTGTCTGTGCAAACTTTCATGGCGATTAAAACCCCTTTCTGATTCAGATTCAGATTCTGACCTGTTTTAGGCAGATATAGTTGGCTGATATAGGTTCAATCATAATGAAGAAGTCCTGACTGGCTCTATATTGTGAATCGTTAACTATTTCCACATTACTTCCTGGAGACATCATGATGTATAAGAAATGACCTTGTAATGTTTATTATGCAACAATGTTAAACATTAGACATCTAGCTCTGACACTGTTATAACCTCGCTCAGAATTGCTGCCGCCAGATGTGACCGTTCCTCTCACAAACCACCCAAACTGAAAGGACTCACTCTGTCCCGTTTCCCGTCCCGTTTCCTGTCCCAGCTGCTGAAGAAGCTCACTCAGTGTGGTGACACGAGCTGCCTGCGCCCCCTGCTGGTTCTGGCCACCCTGGAGGACCGTGTTCTCCTCCAAAACCACTGCCACTCCGCCTCCAAACGCATCCTGGACGGCCAGCGCGACGACCGCGCCCTCAGGGAGGCTGTGGCCTACCTGTCCATCGCCATCATGGCCTCAGGTTACTCACTGTTGGGAAATAGGATTGTTTTGGTGTTTTTCTGACAAGAACGAGAGTTTTGGAATGGATGTTGTGTGGTACTGGTCAGCGATGCAGCGATGGTACACGTTAGCTCAATGTACGTGGCAGTGTTTGTATTTGAGCCTAAAATAGGTCACACTGAGTCAAATATTCTATTTTGCATTTGAAGTTTTTGCTTTCATTCACAATCTATGGTTATATGTATTTCATTGCTTGTTTTAATGGTATATTTAAGGCCAAGTTAAGGTTAAGTGTTAATATATACAGTACATACGTTAAAATAGATGTATATGATCTATATGTCATCTGATTACTTGTGTTAGGTGGCGAGGCAGCAGATTCACTGCTGGAGAGGGCCAGGTGTTATGCCTTGTTGGGCCAACGTAAGACGGCCATCTTTGATTTCAGTGCCATTCTCAGGGAGCACCCCGACCATGTGCACGCGCTCTGTGGTAGAGCCTTCACCTACCTCACACTCAACCAGCAGAAGGTACGACTCAGCCAATCACAATCACAGCCAATCACAGTTCCATTCTACTACATTCAGGTCAGCCCTGTAAGCAAGTCAAGCTGCTTATGTCAATTATCCAGTCAATTTGACAGATTTTCCTTTCGACTTACCTTCCTTTTCTAGGAGTGCACTCGGGATGTACTGACTGCTCTGCAGATAAGCATTGACACGGTCACTAGAGACATCCTGTCACTTAAGGACAAGGCAAGAAAGCTCGTCTGCGATTGGCTGCAGCAGTACTGCCGAACCAATCTAATGGAGATCCTGGCCGTGAGGGCGGTCCCCTGCCAGGAAGAACAGCTCAGGGAGGCGTTTTTGATTGGAGGAGCCCTGATGAAGACTGACTGCAGAGACCCCAGATGGCACCTACTCTATGTGGACATACTCCTCGCCAAAGGTAGGAGGAGTTCAGCTCTGCTTAACGGATAGCCTTCTATTGAGACGTCTAGCTATGCCTAGTGGAGGGCACTGGGTAATTGTTAAATGAAACAGTGGCAGGGACTCAGGTGGCTGAGTGGTTAGGGATTCGGACTATTAATCAGGAGGTTGTTGGTTCGATTCCCGGCCGTGCCAAATGAAGTTGTGTCCTTGGGCAAGGCACTTCACCCTACTTGCCTCGGGGAGAATTCCCCTGTACTTACTGTAAGTCGCTCTGGATAAGAGCGTCTGCTAAATGACTAAATGTAAATGTAAACAGGATGTTTATCCCGCTTTGGAAACAAGATCAACAATGCTTGTACCTGTTACTGATTATCTGCTGTACTGCTGATTGATTATCGCTTTAGTGAAAGGTGTCTGAGTAATGTCTAAAATATCACGTTTTCTGTGTCCGTGCGTGTGTGTGTCTCTCTGGATGTGTGTGTGTGTGTCTCTGTGTGTGTGTGTGTGTCTCTCTGGATGTGTGTGTGTGTGTGTGTCTCTGTGTGTGTGTGTGTGTGTCTCTGTGTGTGTGTGTGTCTCTGTGTGTGTGTGTGTCTCTGTGTGTGTGTGTGGCAGGTGAGGTGAAGGCTGCCGGGGCCCACCTGAGCCAGGTGTTTGGTCGGGAGCCCAGGGAGGCTGCGGCCCAGGCCAGGGTGGGCGTGGTGGAGGCCTGGCAGCAGAACCACCGGCTGGCCGCCCTTGGCCTCAGCACGCTGGCCCAGAGGGACACCTCCTCTCTAGACTTCCTCCTCGCCCTGGTCCCTCCCTCCCACAAGAAACGGATGGCTCAGGTAAGACAGCCTGGCAGGCCGCAAAGGGGGTCAGCTGGTTTCACAATACAATGGCAATTTTCTTTTTTTTTTACTTTTCATTAACATGTATTAATTTAGCAGATGCTTTTATCCAAAGCGACTTCCAAGAGAGAGCTTTACAAAAGTGCATAGGTCACTGATCATAACAATGAGATAGCCCCGAAACATTGCGGGTAGCCAAACATGAAGCACATTGTGAAAAGAAAACAAGTGCCAAATGGAAGAACCATAAGAGCATGTAGTTCAACAAGTTACAAATTAAACAACATGAACCTCAAAAAGTGCAAGAGTGTACTTGTAGAAAAAGCAAGCAACAATAATATAATTCACAGTGAGTACAAGAAGTTAAATCAGTTTCAACTAACTAACAAGAGCAACAAGTCCCTCAATAAGAGTCATTGTGTTCCTGGAGGAAGCTAACATCAGGTCCAACCAATCATTACTAAGTACCCTTGTACTCCCGGAACAAGCGTGTTAAGCTTTTTCTTGAAGTCTTTAAATACTTTAAATACATCTGATGTAGAGAGATTCATGATGATTCATGATGATTCATGGAACACTTTAAAGCCACAGACGTCTCTGTGACCCCGTAGGCGGCCGCCCAGGAAGCCAGCAGTGTGTCATCTCACGGCCAATGGGACAAGGCCCTGTCTCTCCTCACGGTGGCCGTCCGGGCCATGGGCGAGTCCAGACTACAGTACCTCCGCCAGCGGGCCGCCTGCCTCGCCCAGCTGGGCCTCCACGAGCGGGCCGTGGCCGACCTGGACCGGGTCATCCAGACCCACGCGGGGCCCAGGGCGGAGGAGCCCCAGCTGTGGGCGGAGGACCTCTGTCGGCGAGGCCGCAGCCTGGTGTTGAGCTCCCGAGAGGGGCCCGGCCTGGAGGACTTCACCCGGGCCCTGGAGCTGCACCGGGACCAGGCCCTGCGGTGTGTGGAGGCCGGGCTGGGGAGGGCCTGCCTGGCCGAGTGCTTCCTCAGGGGGGCGCTGCAGAGCTACGGGGAACAGCAGCTGGCCAGAGCCTGGGGCCTGCTGGAGAGCGGCCTGCTGGTGGACGGCGAGCATGCGGAGCTACGCAGGCTCAGGGGGAAGGTCAAACGAGAGGTATCCAGCCCTTGCTTGGTTCACTAGGGACGGACGGGTCGCTGTACCGATGAACACCCTGCTGTATGATGCTGTGATGATGATGATGATGATGCTGTGATGATGATGATGATGATGATGATGATGGAATACTACTGGATTCATGATGTATTCACTTAGCAGGATGCTTTCATCCAAAGCAACGTACAAAGGGGGGCATTCGAACCTTGGACCTCTAGATAGGTAAATGCTCTACCATTGAGCTATGGCTGCTACCCTTTCTCCCATTCGCTCATTGCAGGACAGTTACATGAGGTAATTCTACACTCACAGGTAGTGTGTGCCACTGGTCCACAAGTGCCTCTTCCTGGAGATGAGAAGATGAGTGATGCTCAGAGGACAGGAGGGTGAATAGTAATGAGGACAGTACTGGCTGTCCTGGTACTGCACATTCTGGGACGTCTTTACACTTCCTGCTTTAGGTAACAGTCACAAGTCTCTTCTCTCTCGAATCAAAGGATTCGACTCTGTTCTAAGGGGCTTTTTAAATAATGGTGACATACAGGGTCTTCCGATTTAGACAAAATTATTGTTACGTAGTATTTCAGTCTAACTCTGCAATAATGTATGTGCTGTTATTGTTAGGGTGTGTAATGAGTCTAGTATTTCACAAGTACCCTACATTCCAGTTTATTTGATCAATCATTGCGTAATAAACCATATCAAATCGGCAGCAATTATTATTCAGGTGTTCAAGTGATGGGAAGTGATCAGTCATCTGTGATCTGTAATATTTTTCTTAGCACAACTCACTATTATTATACTTCACTGGTATAGCATGTGGACGTTATTTGATCAATCAATACATTTTATGCGACTCAAAGATTAAATAAATATATATATATATTTAAAGTGCCCGTGTGCAGGTTTGTCATTATGTGAAATGAGAAGGGACACTTTTATTTCTCACTTTCTCTACTCATAATTTCAGTCATGACTGGAACATAAACTTGAAATAATAAACAATAACTAGGTGAGTTATAAAAGTCTGAATCATTGACATTAAAATAAATGGCTTGAAACACAAGGAACGTAGTCAACTAGATAAGAAAATTATTGCAGTAATACTTCACAAAGCCTGACATAAATTAAATTTGTGTATGTTCCCTGATTGTGACGTCACAATGACAAGCATTATGCGCTCACTGTGATGTACTGGGGTTCCATGTTGCCGAAGTAGGATTTTTCCCATTCGCTCATGAGGTCGAAGTGCAGGGGACGGTCGCAGAAGGTGCAGGAAAAGGTTGCCGGGCTGTTCTGCATAAGCCCCGCCTCCTGCCACACCTCCACCAGTTTATCTGCCAATCAGAAGTGTTATCATGCGTTAATCACAATAGGAGATCAGCAACACTAGCTCTTTAGCGTCATTCAGTATCCCCTAGTGAACGGCAGTGAGTTCACTATATATCAGCAGTGAGTGAACAAAATGAATGAGCGATTTCCGGCTTTGATTTAAATCCCCTGAATCAGAGAGCACTCTATGTTATCATTGAGTGCTCATGTTATCAACACAACATTATTCAGAAATGGCAACATGTTAGCTGTGAGAGTGAGACGCCGCTAGATAAAATGTTCTGTTGCTAGGGAGGTTGAGTAAAAATGTGGCTACTGTTGCTAGGCTACCCTTGCTAGTTAAAAAAAGTCAAACATTACATTTGAACAGTCAGTAGCCAATTATAAAGTCTAGGTGCCAGTCTATAAAGAAGCCTGTTCAGTAGCAGGATTCAGAGGCATCGCTAACATGAAAAACGGACCAATCATTTATGAGGCCCTTGACTTGGCTGGCACCCACTATTGTGGGGTTTCCATAAATCAGTCGTGTTAATCTGTGACTTGACTTTAGTGGGATGCTTTCCAAAGCGATATATGGGGGGGATTTTAAACTTGTGACCCTTTGATCGGCAGTCAATTGCTCCACCATTGATCTATACTCATCCCTCAAGACTTCTCTGTCAGGGTTACTTGGTCAGGGTTATGTTCAAAAAGAAAGAATCGATGACCAAGGAACACACTTGTGTCACATGACACTTGTGCCCCGGTAGCTCACCGGATGAGTGGGCGCGCCATGTTGGCTGAGGCCTTTAGTGCAGCGGCCTGGATTTGAATCCAGCCTTGGCCCTTTGTTGCATGTCCTCCCCTCTCTCTCTCTCTCTCTCGCTCTCTCTCGCTCTCTCCCTCTCTCTCGCTCTCTCTCGCTCTCTCGCTCTCTCGCTCTCTCGCTCTCTCCTGATGCACTTCAAAACTGTCCAATAAACCATGAAAAAAATAAAATATATGAGATAAGAATTTGTTCTTAAATGATTCTGCCTGGTTAAATAAAGGTTAAATATATATATTTTTTCATATATTTTTTGGGGGTCACTCACCCACAAAGTACTCCATCATGGCAGGGTTGTGGTGAGGCGAGGGAGCCAGACGTAGCAGCTCCTCACCTCGGGGCACGGTGGGGTAGTTGATGGCCTGAACGTAGATGTTGTGTTTCTCCAGCAGGATGTCGCACACCCTGGAGTTCAGCTCTGCGTCCCCCACCTGGGTAGAACAAGCAGGAAACGAGCATGACTCAACACAGTCCTGATAGAACTGGTATCACTAGTCCAGCTCATTGAAACCCAGTCAAAAACCTTTTCAGGATACATGCATGTCGTTGGTACCTAAATACGAGGCAAAATCTTTTGAATGTAGCTTCTTTAAGACTATTAGGGATATGTGTGAAATACTGAGATGTAATGGTGGGAGCAGGCTGGGAAGCACGTCTAAAGTAGTTTTTTTCCCTGACGTTGTTTTTTAAAACAAGCTCTGTTAAACTGTCAATATTTGAGTTGTGCTGTGAGGACAGTGATGGAACAGTAAGATCTCTCACCCGTATAGGGATGATATGACTGGGGCAGTTGACCACCGGCAGGCCCTTGTCCATGAGCAGTTGCCTCATGTGTTTAACGTTCCTCTGGTGGGCCCTTCTCAGCGCATGGCCCTCTGGGCCCCTGAGGACCTTCACTGACTCCAGGGCCCCCGACAGCACCATGGGGGGCAGGGATGTGGTGAAGATGAAGCCTGCGGCGAAGGAGCGGACTGTGTCCACCAGGGCGGCGCTGCTTGCTATGTAGCCTCCCACACATCCAAAGGCTTTTCCTTTAAAAAAAGAAAAAGTGAAGCTATGAGTATGACACGCTTGGGCTGATAGCCATCTTGTGTTCTTGCAGCTTTTATGTTTTGACTTTCACACTGTCAAGATAAGTACTCAGGGCAACTTTCCCACTGATCCGTATACATGCTCACTGCATGCTCCTCTGACTCTTATCTATCTGGCCAGATGCGTTGTACCACACATATTCGCAGCTGATAACTCCTCTTCTTCCTTTAATACAATCTAGAAGCTTCTGTGTCCTCGGTTGACTACAGTCTGCAGGGGTCAAAGTAAATTGCTGCATTTTCAGCAGCATACATTAGATGTGCTTTCGGGTGTACAAGCACAAGTGTTGATGTATAGGGCAGAGGCCAGAAGGAATGTTTGTTGCCTCAGTCTCATCTATTTGTGTCTATCTTGCCCTAAACTTTGACAGAGACACACACAATAGGTAGACAGGCACAGAAAAGTTCACAAGTTTTATGCATTTGCATTTACGTTAAAGCAACATGTAAGTGTAAGAATAAATACACAACAACAGCATGATAATCATTAGCACATGATCATATCACAGTGGTTTGCAGAATGCCATTGTGCTATGTGGGATTTTCTAATGACTTCAAACTGTTTTCCCTCGTAGTAGGCTACTATAAAGAATCAAGTTTTGTGGGGGGAAGAATCAAGTTTTGACCTACCAAGGGTTCCAGAGACGATGTCAAGCTTGTGCATGATGTTGTCCCTTTGGCCGACTCCTGCCCCGTGTGCCCCGTACAGGCCCACTGCGTGCACCTCGTCCACAAACGTCAGGGCCCCGTAGCGGTGGGCCACGTCACACAGTTCCTCCAGGGGACAGATCTCACCTGCAGGCAGACGCAAAAACGGGACTATTAATAGTGTCACGTGTTCACACGTGTCTACAAAAAAAACCACTAACATCCAGTTGCGGTGCGTATTCGTTTTTTGAACACAGCATGAATTGTTTACTTTTTTAGCACTCCATGATGGCATACTTTGTGCAGTTTCGGAAATAGTAAAATAGAATGGTGATGAATTAGAAGTCTTATCCATTGAAAACATGATGATTTTGCATTGGGATTGAGCAACTGCTACAAAAAGACTCAAAGACTGAATTCAACAAACCAAAAACCCAACAAAATTCTTGCGACAATTACCGTCCATTGAATGCACGGTTTCGAAGGCCACGATTTTAGGCGTCCCAGGGTTGGAACGTCGCAGCAGTTCCTCCAGGTGTCTGCTGTCGTTGTGGCGGAAGATGTGGCGCTTGGCACCGCTGTTCCTGATGCCCTGAATCATCGAAGCGTGGTTCCCCATGTCAGAGTAGATCTCACAGCCTGTACGTCAGACACAAAATGCCACAAGGCCCCAAAGAATGAACTATCTTCAGTGTCAACTCGCATAACTTTCTCTCTGCAGCTGTACTTGCACCGCCACAGTCTGAGTCTTTCTGTGTAAAGCGGTTTTCTCAAAAAAATACTTTAATTGATCAAAAACGATGTTACTGTGAGTTGACAGTGGCTTCCACTGTTCTCAGGGGTTTTATAGAGAAGGTAAGAAACATTTAACGACATTGTCAGGAGGTTATGTCTGATGTTTGCCTCTTTGCAATCATGACACCTTGTCCTCTTCTTACAGTATCAATACCAAACCACTGATCTCTTCTTAGGTCAGGCTTAGCACTATATAATAAAAGCTCTTCAAACCAGAACATTGAAAGTCTACATTCTATTATATTTCTATTTTGAGTTTGCAGTACCTGGCAGCATTTTAGCCATGGTGAAGAGGGTGGAGTCATTGGCCACGAAGCAGGAGGAGAAGACCAGCGCAGCGTCTTTCTGGTGTAGTTCAGCTAGTTCCATCTCCAGGGCCACGTGGAAGTTACTGGTGCCAGAGATGTTCCTGGTGCCCCCGGCGCCCGCGCCATGCCGGTCCAGGGCATCCCTGACGGCACACAGAAGCAAAAGGAAACAAATGTTTAACTTGGGAGTCCATTCACCAACACGCCTCTCGAAACCAGCAAAAGAGGATGTGGTTGGATCTTTCACGTTTTAAGCTGTTTCGCAATACTCAGACTTTTGTTTAAGAACACAAGCCAACCATTCAAATATTACTACCCTCAAAAAATATATATTTATGTATTTATTATTTTTTGGGCCTTCAGAGATTGACTGGATTTACCTGATCCCCTGCAAGACCCGTGGGTGTCGACTCATCCCCAGGTAGTCATTGCTGCACCACACCGACACCTGAGCCCCCTCCCGCCCGGACACAGAGTAATCCTCAGCGAATGGGAAGACGTCTGCGCTTCTGTTCACCGTTTTGAAGACGCGATATGTGTGGTCTTGTTTCTTCTCGCTGATTTTCCCGTCGAAGAAGCCATCGTAGTCAAAACTGGGTCCCACTGGAGAGGTAAAAGGTTAAGTGTCCTTGATTCCTTGGCCAAGTGATTTCAATAATTTGGTGCCCCTTGCTTTAGAATTGTTATCAGGCTATGGTAGAAATACTAGCCAAGTAGTCTAAGATGTAGTAATAGTCATAACAGTCTATCGGTATCAGTTTATGTTTTTCCATGACATTGATTGCATCATGATTTCTCCAGAAACCATAGTGTATGGGAAGTGGTCAAATTGGGTTTTAGAATGACTAAGTCCATTCTCCAGGCCTCACCCATGTTATCCTTGAGCAGGTGGGACACAGTGCTTGGTTGGACCGTAGGCCAGACGGTGTCCTTCAGACCCTTTAGGAGGGAACTCATTGCTCCTGTCGACAGAGAGACAAAATAAGTTAATGGTGTGGTTCACAACTTTCACTATGCATAATTCACACATCGTTTACACATCGGGTTAGTCTCTGTAACTTTCCATCTTTCTCAGTACCTGTGTTTGATTCAACATCCTCCTGAACCTCCGCGCTAGCCTTCACCATGCCCATCTGGGAGGACACGAAGGGACAGCCATTTGATATGGACACGGACACCTGAGTGGCTGATTTTGCTAAATGGCGTTTAGAGTCCAACCCCAGGGGCAGGTGACCAGCTGATTGGCTGGAGGAGATACCCGTCTTGGTTTCAGTAGAAGACGAGGCACAGATGGTGATCTGGCGAGCGACGATGGGGCATCGATAAGCCAGGGAGAGGAGAGCGGCCCCTGTTCTGCGTAAAGCCGGCTTGTGGCTTGACTTCAGGAATGGGCAGTGATGCAATAAGGCAGCCATGGCAATTATACTAAATGCTGTTTAACTGAAGAAACACAGAGAACACATAATGTAACTCAACAATGGAACAATATAGGTGTAGAATCAGGCTATGTTAGAAAATGTATCATTTTATCAAAAATACCAATTAAGTAGGCCTAATTCCAGTAGTCCAGTATTGGTTCCGCGTAAATATTTTGTTTCCAGAGCTTTCGTACTGTTAACATATTGTTAAGTATGGATTTGTGAACAGTGTGGCCCATTAAACATGTTTGATACGAAGTGAAATTTAGGTGCGTCTTCCCTGAGGGCGCGGCAGCTGAACTTATCTTTTCCCCGCAGGCACGCGCTGTCCGCGGTCTGCGAAGTGCTGAACAAAGATTTCTAGGAAGACGACGTAATACTACATTCGCTGTTGTCGATTAGAGCAGAGCAGCATTCACTGTATTAAATAGACTAATGTATTCCTATAGACTAGCCCTCCTGTTGTGTTCCGGTCAAAAGTGACCGATTTACTAGTTTTCTCCCTGAAAAAATGTGTTAATTTATTTCGATTGCCATAAGGTTCCATGACTTTGTCCACACAAGGTATCTAAACAGCCCAAAAAAAATATTTATGAATTTCATACAAATTTGGGTGTTTTATTTAACTTTTGTACACCTTTGGTGTTCCCGGTCAAAAATGACCGGTCATTCAAAAAATGGATAAAACAAAAACATTTTTGATAAAATGTTGTTTAGGCACACATCCATAAAACAGATAGACACACTTAAGCTCCCAGACCCAACATGCACATGTGTTTGAGTAAACATATGCACACACATACGTACACACACAGACTATGAGCCAGACGAACAGACAACCGATGTTGAACAATCTAGTGGTGAGGAAAAGGGCCCTGCTAAGGTGGTTGTGACATTCCTGTCCAAGAATGGGAGTTTCTGGTTTGTTCTTCGTCACCACTTGAGTGGAGAAGTCGACTGTCGACTGAAAATGTCATCAGGATGACCCCAGGGCCAACCAGATATGCCATCTCCCGGGTTGGTGACATAAAATCCTGCTTCAAACTGTTCCTGACAGAGTCCATTGAAACCATAGTCATAAACGTGACTAAACGTGTTTACAAAGACAACTGGAAGGAGACAATATTCAAACATATTCAAAATAATCCATATATTATGCTTCTTTCACTCAAAAACGAGTTGCATACGCTTGTGTCAATGAGGCCTATAGCCATAAATGGCAAACAGAAGTTTAATACTTTTAATGTTTGCAAGAACTTAAGTTGCTAAAAAGATGCAACACAACATTAGTTGATAATATATGTATTATTATGGAATCATAGTCAGCTATAATGGGGCGGTCACTTTTGACCGGGAACACAAAAGTAGTGAACAAGAAACGAACACAACAGGAGGGCTAGAACAATAACGTGGAAGCCTTTCTACTGTTGGAAACGAAAGGACCCCGATTCGCAAACACAAAGTAACGTCCAGCCTTTTTGAGCCATCCATATAGGCAGAATATAATTATAAATATAACCAATTCAAAGTGATATTTGATTTATACCTTGCTGTCCGATGTCTGACCTCCTGACAGTCAAAATGTCATCAAAAGGTAGACTGCAGTGTGAAGATAAGCAAGCCTCAGGATATGTGCTTCACTCTTGTGTTTTTTTAGGGTTGACGACAAGATCTTCTCTCTTGGAAGAAATGTACCGATATGACCTACACTAGGACAGAAGCGCATGTCTTTTTTAATAGCCTAATACATTTTACAGACCCTTTGAGGTCATACAAAACCTTTTTTCCTTATTAGTAGTCTAACTTAGTTGGAAAATATTATTTTAATACATTAAAAAAAAACTAACAAATAACTCAAATCAAACATATGGGTTACGAACTTTTGTATTAAAAGGGTTACCCAAAATGTTACAGGTTATATTGCTAAGACTCAATATGACCCCTAAATAATTTTTATACAAAATAATTCTGAAAACCTCACCTGTTGACCTGCACTGAGGACGAACTTCAAACATCAGAAGACTGAGTGTTGGAATAGCGTCAGAATTTATCATGATGACGTTCATTGCACTACTCGGTTCACACCCTTGAAGAGGCGTTACGGTTAATATGTGGCCAATGGCAGAAACTTGTGAAGATGATTCTTACAAATAATATTTAGCTAAACTTTATTGATGACCGGCAATGTTAGTGTTGGATTTAATTGTATTTTTTTCTTCATCTCATCGTCATCAACATCCTTATCATCATTGTGTGATTTTCACTTTAATCGTTTATCTTCATTAGGCTACACATTCAATTAGGCTACTTGAATTTGCGGGGATGTTATTGACCCCACTCAAACGTCTTCTACAGTATTTAACACTGTGCTCGCCAGCAGATGGGGCGTTCCTCTGAATTTTATGAATAGCGTTTCTCTCGTGACAGTGAGAGGCGGAGTTACTGACGTTATCGAATCAAATTGCTGCGCTGTTGCCCACTGGGCACCCTGGAAGAGAGAGTGCAAAGCGCAGCAAGACCGTGCAGCATCTTTGAGAGAGCCGTAACGAAAGCCGACCGCGGTCAACACAAGGATCAAGGATAGTACTTCAGGAAAGCGTACATTGCCAGAAGAATTGTCTCAAAATGCTTGCCTGTACAGAAATTATAACAATGTGTCTTCAGTCTGCCAAGCATGACCACCAAAGACACGAAAGAGAGCTGCAGCAGAAAAATCAAAATCAAGGGATTTCGATTTTCCAAGATGTAAGTACATTTCCCATATTCAATTAAATGCACATATCTCAATAAAAGCATTAACATCACGTCATTAGTTCGTCACACATTGTGAAAGGATGAAATTACATTTCTTACAGGTGCTCACGGTAAAGCATCCTATACAGAAGCCTACATCACATGTCGAACCAAGCCTTTTCACTAGTTTTAATTGATGACCAATTGGGGGCCTAATTAAGGTTAATGTGTTCCACTCGGTTCCTTACTATCCATCTTTATACGGCCAAGGTGAGAGGTTTCAAACCCATTAGCGCGTGCATAGTAATGCCGTCTCACGACGTGCCTTCCGCTGTCACAACACGCCTGCATGTCTTCACAGCAAATTCCATTCAGTCTTACAATATTAAAACAACATCGTCACTTCAAATGTAGCTACTATTATTATTTGATCTCTGGGATAAACTAAGCTACCAATTTGTATCGGCAACCACAAAGGTCATGACATTGGTTGTAAATTGGTTTTGCTCGAAATTGCCATTTTGCATGTAGCCTTACATGTATATCAAACAATAATGCTGCAATAAGTGCCCCATGTCCAAGATGCAGCAGGAGCATCCAAGAAGTATTTGCTATGAATAATTTAAAGGTTATTGTAAGCCCTTACTCCAATGTTCCACATAAATCCACTTCATCGACCCCTCTAAGCATATATATCAAGGACAGAATGAAAGTAGTTGCCTTACGTTCTTTAGAGATTATCACCTTAATTAATAATGTAAAAAGGGTTCAAAAATGTGTTTTGAACATCGGGGCGCTTTTTAATGAAGCGATAACAGTAAGCATATTCACCAAACATGGACGTGATAAACCAGTTGGCCTCTCCTCTCACTCCCTTGATTAAAATGCAATTTTCCGATTTCCATTTAGGTAGTGAACTACCTGACCACTGAATAGAACCCCAGGGCAATAAGAGCACATTTGGCAGAGATGCAATTATATTTTTTTCTCTGAATCCATTATAGAAGGATGCACAAAAAAAAAAATGAGCATCAGATCATGTCAGCTATTGGAAAGTAATGGGATAATAACTTCATACATTAAATGCACATGAGCGGCTGGCATGCTAAGTGCGCCTGCCTTCCTCCAATAACACAATGCTGTTGTCAAAGTGTTTCTGAGGCCAAATCTCCCACAATGAAGTTGGCCCAACAACAACAGTTGAAGCGAAACCACACATATTGGTATCACTCAACCAACAACACAGAAGCAGTCGAAAGTGGGAGTGTTTAGTTTTGCGCCTTGAAATGCTGATTGTTTGCTTTTTAGTTCAGATGATTTCCCTGATTTAACGAGGGAATGGGACTGAATGCAGAATTTCATCTCATTTGCATGAAAAACTGGAAATTCGTCTCATCTGTGAAGCTGTCTTCTCCATGGCCCCATTTGACTGCAGCAAGATTCATTGTAGAAGATAATGTAACCCCCCTTCTCCCTCGTCCTTAGAGAAAATACCCCTCCTTCAAGTTTGCATAATGAAGGGGTTGGAGCACTGATTAAGGGTTTGGCCGCTGGTCTTGCAGGGCTTTTAACAGTTGTGTTTACAGATGTCTAGATTTTCTTTCGCTTCGATATGTCTGCCTGTTGTTGCTTTCGTTGTGTAGCTAGTTTTACTTCAGAAGGTGCCGGAGAAAGAAGAGCTGGCATTGTGTGTGTTTGAGACTCCTAGCCAGTAACAGGAGACCCTTGGGTCTTGTGTACCTGCTGGACTTCAACTGACCTGGATGAGAGCCAGCATAATAGCCTGGCAATTCTTCTCACTGTGGGCATCAGTGCAGAGAGAGAATAGCCCAGCCCTAAGGAAGCCAAACAGAAACCCATGCAAGATTGATTCTTAATGACCTAAACAAGACTGTGGAAGGTTTATTTCATCCTAGCCTTCATCATCCTCAACACCATCACGCCTTTGAGATCATCGTCATCATCCCAGTAGATGAATACTCTGTATTTCCCATAGAGTAGCCAGACCTCTGTCATCCAGAAGGTTCTGGGGACCGTCCTGTAGTTCAGGGGTCTCCAACCTTGTTCCTGGAGAGTTACCTCCCAGTAGGTTTTCACTCAAACCCTAATCGAACACACCCGATTCAAATAATCAACTTCTCAACCTGTTAAATTGGGTTACTGACAACTGGGGTTGGAGCAAAAAACTTCCAGGAAGGTAGCTCTCCAGGAACCGGGTTCAAGGCTGCTGCTATAGGTGGTTTCTCTCCCCTAGCTCAGTTATGAACGACAGTAACAATCGCCTTCAATAGCTTGCACCCCCAGGTCTGTGTACTGCTGTCATGGGAGACTGCAGCTGCTTCTGAACAATCCGAAATCCGAAAGTGTCTCACCACAGAGAGCTTGCTGTGAGTTCTCACAACACATCAGTCTGGCGGACTGTGTGATTGTTCAGGAAGAGAGGCTGCTCACCTCATCTGGGAACTTCACACCCTGGTGTGTTCGATGGCTGACAGCTATGGATGTTGGGGGGAGAGGCTTCGCCGTGGAGGCCCAGTCGACCCTAAGAGGGCTGGGGGACCTTGACGGGACACAGAACACACTGGGTGCACACAAGATGTTTTAAAGGATTGTGGGATTAAATTGCAGGAGATTTGCAGGGACTCTCGCAACCCATTGAGGTGCATTGTGTGGACTGCCTTAGTGCCACCTGAATGTTTAATGGCAGACAATGACAATGACAAGGCAACTGTTACACCACAGGCAAGACTGGATCTCAAAGGAACATTTGAAGTGTTTATTTTTTTTCATGTAATATTGAGAGAGAGTAGGGGAGTGAGAAAGAGAGAGAGAGAGACACAGAAAACGGTCATGCCATTCCTCACCTACTCCTTGAGCTGTTTCCAGTCATAAATGTCACCTTTCTCATTTCCGTTTTTTTTCCACAATATTGAAACCCTTTCGGAAATTGCAGCCTTCCTCCACTGACTTTCCGCTGTGCACAGATAGGCCAGAGAATGCCAAAACATGAATTAGATACAGTGGTTTATTATAACACGTTTTCTCTGGCTCATAAATAGATCATACTGTAGGCTGCTTGCATGCATCACTGCCCGTCCTCATCCTGGTAGTGGAATCAAGGCTGAATCTCTCTCTGTGTCCAATCTTACCCTTGTTTCCCCCCCCTGCCCCAAGATAACAGTTTCCCCTCATATTTGAGGACACCTTTCCAGCTTGTTTCACAATAATTACTCAAGGCATCAAACAGGATTACATAACTAATTCTCTTTTTTCCCCCCTCTCCTTTTAGATATTTCGCCGTGCAGACAAAAATGGTGAGTATGAAGTATCTGTGTTTCCACTTGAAGATGTTATGACGGCATGTGCAGACATTGACCAATTCCAAGTCCAGTTCTCGGTGCACAAAGTGACCGTGATGACATGGTTGTGCGAGCAGCTGAATGGCTGTGTTGGCCTTGGCAAACTGAAAAGAACACAGGCCCGGACACCAAGGCAGCTGGGCTGAGCAGCATCTCTCTTGGATTCTCCCACAGACCTAAGGACCCTGCTAAGGTCCACAGAGATTGATCCTTATATATAACCTTTCTCCTCAAAGTTAAGTAGTATCGAGCAGACTAGACTACACTAGAGTGGACTAGCACTCAATTGCCCCTGCCAATTGCCCCCCCCCTCCCCAGGTTAGCAGCTGGCTGGAAGTATCAGTTGAGTGTCATTGATCAGTCTGTGCCTAAGTGTACTCCCCAGCCTGACATGGGTGTCACACAGAGGGTGAGAGACATTGTCCATGTCATGTAACGTCCTGAAATGAACTGAAGCCAGCTGCAGAGATGGAGCTGCCCTTTACTCAGTGTGACTAGTCTGCCGTGCAGCCGTCAGCTCAGTGATCCCCTCTCATGTTGACATTTAGGACTAGTGGAGACAGACCTTAACATTGACCTACTACAGCAGTCAGGGTTGATTGTCATTATTCATTGTTGCGCAGAGACAATCAATGCATCATGAAGTTTTAGCTACATAGCAAAGGCCACGCCCCCTCATCTTTTGAAATAGATTTGTTCTGTATTTTGCAAACAGTCATTTTTGAGCGTCCTCGCTGCCGAACACAGTTTGGCATTAAGCTTCAGGAAATTAAAGTGACAAATAGGTGGTTGTGTTTCCTCTTCATGTTTTATTCAGCCCTGGGATCAGAGCGTAATAGAATGTGAAACGAAATAAGGACGGTGATTAATGCATGTATGAGGCCAGGTCCGCTTCCTATGGGGGCCCACGTGTGTTATGTAAGAGCTGTGATAATGAAACACAAACTTCGCTTCCCAACATGATCATAGGCTGCTGCTGTCTGTCTGTATGTTTGTCTATCTGTTTATCTACATCTGTCTCTATCTATTTCTCTGAATCTCTATTTCTACCTATCTCTCTCTCTAACCCTCTCTCTCTCTATTGGTTGCTCTCACATGGACTGCAGTGACCCTCCCCCCCCCCCTCCAGCTGATCTCAGACTACATCGTCAGGAGGAGCTCAGCTGGCTTTCATGCTGCTGAGATGGAGGACATACTGACCCCAGAGGGAGAGAGGGAGAGAGGGAGAGAGGGAGAGAGGGAGAGAGAGAGAGAGAGAGAGAGAGAGGGAGGGAGGGAGGGAGGGGGGGAGGGAGGGGGGGAGGGGGAGGGGGAGGTAGGGATCGAGAATTTAAAAGCGGGAGAGACAAAGAAAGAGAGAAATAATGAAAAACCCATACATATAGATTTGAGCCCTGGCTAGTGACCTTATGGACTGTGGGAAGCAGGAAGCCAGGTGGTCTGGCTACACGAGGGAGCAGTTGATGTGTCCCTTAGTGCTCCACAGGGGCTTGTCTGTTCAACCTGGTTCATGATGAATGCATCTCAATAAGCCTTCACACTATCACGCCTGGTATCTTTTTTCATGTAGCACGCTATTCTTCCAACCCCCAAGCTTCTAAACCAGATTATCTTTCTGCTGCAAAAACATCAAAGGTTCCCCTCACAGATTTTTTCTGTCTTCCACAGTTTAAATCAAATAACGAACAAACTCGAGTGTGTGTGTGTGTTGCCGTAGTTATCTACGGTTGGCAGCCGATCCCTCCACGGGTTTCATGCGTCTGTAACTCGCTGAGTCGGACACCCGGGAGGGGAGAGGCTCCCGTGGTGCAGCAGTGAGTGGGCTGCCATGATACGTAGAGAGCACTGCGGATTTACCACATAATGAAGCCTGGATGCTCGCCACAATACCGTCCACGTCTCCGTGCTATCGTGAGGAATAATGTCTGAAAAGAACTCACAAATCTGCCCGTGCACTCTTTTTAGTTTAGGTTTAATGGAGTCAGGTGGCTGAGCGGTTAGGGAATCAGGCTAGTAATCAGAAGGTTGCCGGTTTGATTCCGGGCGTGAAAAATTATGTTGTGTCCTTGGGCAAGGCACTTCACCCTAATTGCCAAGGGGGGAATGTCCCTGTACTTACTGCCTTTCAAAGAATGAGGCCTACTAATGTCAGACGGTTGAATTTGTTTATTAGGGCCTACAGGCCAAGTGGAAGGTGTAATTTTACTGGCTTTGATATGTATTATGATGTATATGAAATAGTTTGACCAATGGGAATACCTCATTAAAATAATTGAAGGCCTCAGATGTAAACTGAGATACTGGGAGAAGATTTACTGTCATAAGCTACCTATGCAGACTGATTGGAAAACCCCAAAATCTATTTAGTTAGAGCCCTTCTGTACTGTCAATACTAAACATCCCAGTTGACAGTCCATGCATTGACATGTTTATGTAAGTGTAGAACAGGAAAACAATATGCTTCCAGCTCTCTGGTAATGCTGCAGAAAGACCAGAGAGTTTCCTGAATCCACTGCCCCACTGAAACCATGGCAATGACGACACTGGCAGATGATTTTCTACTTTGGCCTGAGTCCATTTTTGGCTGCCTTTAATTCCCAGTGCCTTGAAGGGAAAGTGTTCCTTGAAAGATAGTGTTGTGGGGATTGAATTGATCTAGGTCACAAAAGTTATAAAGCCTGAGAGGACGAAACTGGAGCCAATAGGTACAAAACAAAATACTTTTTTACATAATCTATCTTTAATCTTGACAACTCTCCTAATTTCCTAGCAGTCGACTCGTGTCACATTGACATCTTAACCACAAAGAATCTGGATCGAGAGGAGTAAAATTGACATATTCCGTTAAACACAAATTCGTGTCCTGACAGGTGATGAATGACGGCCATCTCTCCTCACAGCCAGCTTGTTAACACACACAGTCGGATTCAGAATGGCTGTCATCTTGACGTGTGGCTATTTCCAGGTGTCCTTGTTCTCCGGGCTAGCGAGGCATCGCTGCAGCGTGAGACAGAAGAGACGGAACATAACATCACAAAAGTAGTGAATTGAACCTGCTTCTTCATATTGTGAGAGGACAATGAACAACAGTTCTGAGCGCCGTTCACTCAGCATCATAATAGCACCTGTTCCCTATGACGTACATTGACTCCTTGCATAATGGACGTTCTGGCCTGCGCTGCGACTGATTGCGTATCCCGGGTGGGTAATTGGGTGTGAAACTAGACCACTGGAACTTGCTGTGCAGGTGAAGCCAAGGAACGAGAACAAGAGGAGAGCTAAGGAGCCTGAACCTGCGCTCAGCACGCAGTGCATTATGGGAAACATGGCAGCCTGGGTCTCGTGTCTTCTGTGTCCCAGCGTCTCACCTTCTCAGTCAGAGGTGGACTGGACACACTTCTGTTAGTCCTTGTCTATGTGGTCATTTGGGTAAGGAAAAAATACAAGGAAAAACTATGTAGTCTGTGTAGACCGTTGCTGCCTGTGGGGCAGAACACAACGACCGCACAATTATCTGTAAAACACAGATGGTTTGGAATTACTGTAAACAAATCGAAATTATTCAGAGCCATCTCGAGTCACCGCCTGGCACGAAAGCAAGACGAGTCATTTCCTAACCGACAAACAGATGTTAGTGTTTACCACAAACCTGTATCAGCCTGATGTCTGTTGCCTGGATGGTGGGTTTGTGTGTCTTTCTGAGACCCGTTGCTAAGGGAGCCCAAGGCCTGCCCTGGGGAAGTGCTTGTTAATCCACAGTCCTCCTGCCAGCAGGCTCTGACAGCTCTAACCAGGCTTCACTCACAGCAGGCTGGCTGTCTGGGCCCAACACAGATCCACACGTCTTCAGTCCTGTGCTTGACTTCAACTGTGTGAGAGAACAGCTGTGGGGACGCGCTAACCTGGCTGGCTTTGTTATCTTAGAGGAGCGGATTGACTGTGAAGGAGAGCTGAGATAGACCACATCTCTTTATGACTTTTATACAACCCCCATTTCCAAATGTACTGTGCCCGTGTCTTGTTTTTACTGAAATAACTGTCAAGGGTCCTGCAGTATTTGAGGCCTATCTTATTACGTTCAGTATTCAGTGACACTACCACTAATTCAAACGCTTAATCAATCATTTTGTTACATTATTGTGTAATTGAATTTGGTAGTGATAGAGGAGAAATTAGGGCTTATTCTTTAGTTGTCTGCTTGAAATAAATTCAAGATAGATTGTCTTTGAAGTCTATATCTCAAAGAGGAAGGTTTATATGACAACAGGAGTGTGGAAGTACAAAGTGAATATAAGAACAAGATAGAGAGTTATGGGAAATAATTGGATTCTCAAATATGGGCGGGCAGAGAACAAGGCTGAGAGGCTCATGTTATTAATTTTGCATTTCTGAGATACACAGTTACAGTTTTTCATTCCATTAACCTGAGTAGTTTAACAACAGAGGTTTAAAAGGCCCTCCTAAATGTTTTTTTTTGGTGGGGGGGACTTCATCTTTCCTTATCTCCTGTCCTCAGACGACGGCAAGCTGTCCCTGGAAGAGTTCCAGTCATACTTCGCTGACGGGATTCTCACCGAGGGCCAGATGCAGGAGTTGTACTTCTCCATCGACAGGCAGCAGACGGAGTGAGTGGAGAGGATGATCACCCTGTGGGATTCCTAACTTCAACCGCCATCTGCACACCGAGGGGGGGGCGGGGCGGGCGGGTGGGTGGGGCAGGCGTCGACACTTCAAAGAGGACGTGTCAATATTTCATCAAGGGGCTTGAATCTAGAGCAGGATCTCAGTGTAAGAAGGGCATAAAACAGCGTGTTGACTGGAGCTGTGACGAGCAAGCTGCATCGACACACGGGCCAGTTTACTATACAGCACGCCGTCTGAGTGTTCTAGGATGAGAGAGCGTTCCTCTGCTCCGAGGGGCCGTTAATAGAAGTATAGCCTTGTTGATTTAAACAGTACGTTTTCGGTTGAACATTTTAAACTGTTAAGATGAGCGTATGCTCGAGATTTGCTTGACATGCGGTTATCTAGAGGCAAACCCCTCGGATTTGACATGTATTAGCCACCATTTCCTGTTACCACTTTCTCTCTTTATCTGCAGTTCTGCACCCACACATACAGCTCCATAAGGCCCAAGGCCCCAACTGATCGCTTCCTTCACAGTGTTTGATTGTCAATCAACAGCTCTCTGTAGTATCTCTAGGAAAACCATTTTCTCTGACCTTTTAGAGGGCTTTTGATAAGAAAAAATTCTCTCCAACTAATCCTCCTGATGCCATTTAAGTAATTCTTTTGTCTCTCCTCTTTTTCATCAATCTCCCTGTCGCTCAGCAACCTGGACACAGACAAGCTGTCAGGTAATTCTGTCCCTATCTTCAATGTGTTCTTATAGACAGACTCTGCTGTCAAAATTGCTTTCAAGGCGTGTGCCTCGATTGCTTGTCTTTGCAGTTGCTTTGAAAGAGCCCTTCATTTTTTGAGAGAGCTATAAAGTGAGGGGGGGGTGTTTCGGTCGGCAGTTTGACTGCCACTGCATCCAACAACTCATCCCAGTCTGGGTTTCACAGAAGTGGAATCTCAGTAGTGTCCATTTCCAAGTTATTGGCCACCATGACAGGCTGCAGTGATTGATGTTTGTAGGTGTGTTGTCATGTTTACAGAAAAAACCTCTCACTTCAGCACTGAGAGGCCTGAGAGGAAAAATAATTGAAATCAGATGAAGGGAGGGTGAGTTGGCAGTGCTGACAACCTTGTCTGTTCTCCAGAGTACTTTGCTCCACACCTGGGAGAGTACCTGAACGTCCTCTCTTCCCTGGAGAAGCTCAATGTCGCCATCTTGAAGGCCATGGACAAAACTAAAGAGGTGAGTGTCAAACCTCCCAACCGTCTCTAAACTTCACAACGAGCATCCATCGTTTCCACCCCCTATCTTTTGTCAGTCATCACGTCTTCTTGCTGGCTCAACTTAAAATGTGAGTGAAGATTTCAGTGTGACAACACAACCTTTTCAGACTTGGTTTGCACATGACATTCAGAGTTTTCCAAAGCCCCTCATTTCCCCAACGGAATTGTGGGTAGGTTTTAGTTTTTGTCTCGGCTGTCAGTTTGAAGTCCTCTCTGAGGCTTTTGGAGGTCTCTCAGCTGTGACGGTGATGTGACAGCAAGGAGGATGGATCCCGTCTGCCCCTCTTGTATTCTGGAACTAGACTGGAGAGCAAGGACAATGAGAGCGTTATGAGATCCCTGGAGAGTCCTACAGAGAGTTTTATAGTGCGAGTCATACAGAGCCATACAGTGCGAGTCATACAGAGCCATACAGAGCCATACAGAGTCCAGTTGATACGGGAGTCAGATGGCTGAGCGGTGAGGAAGTTGGGCTAGTAATCAGAAGGTTGCTGGATCGATTCTCCGCCGTGGCAAATGACGTTGTGTCCTTGGGTAAGGCACTTCACCCTACTTGCCTCGGGGGGAATGTCCCTGTACTTACTGTAATTCGCTCTGGATAAGAGCGTCTGCTAAATGACTAAATGTAAATGTTTATGAGAGTCCCAGAGAGCTTTTAGAAAGATACACATGGTTCTATAGAGACCGACATAAAGATTGATAAAGAGCCATACAGAGAATCCAGTTGATACCCTTATGAAAGTCCCGGATAAGCCTTCAGAGAGTCCTACATCTCCAGAGTGAAACAGAGAACCTGTAAGTGCTCTGGCCATAGGTTAGGTGTCAGGCTACTGAGCATAAGGATGCCGGGGAGCAGGATTGATCAGCTTTTTTATTCAAAATCCAGTTCCGAGAAAGATCGCCAATATTTCCGCCGTATCACTACCAATCGCATAGCCCTTTGCAAATTTTCTTTTTTATTTATGGCTTTGAACAAACCATAACTCACCACATAAAGCGTTGTTTTTCAGTTTGCCATAATAAAAATCCTATCAGCTGAGTTTGCAATATTGTAACTGATAATGGAACTTGGAACGCTTTCAGAGAAGTGACCATTCCAGAATTTATTTGCAGACATCCATGTTTGATTGTTTGAAAACCCTCTCATTGTCCCAGACAGACAGACAGACAGGTTTGTTTTGTCTCATCCAACAAGTTCAGTTCTGTCACCTTTGAAGGAAACCCAGAGGGGGACTTGCGGTCCTCTCACCTTCCTAACAATCCTCTGCCCCGACACAGCACGCTGTCACATCCATTAACCTGCTCCCTTCTCTGGTGACAGCACTGTCTCATATCCTCACATGCACCATGATAATGAGCTTCTCCTTCAACGTGAAGGCACAGCTCTGTGGCAGCAGCTATTTGGCCTGATCCCAATATCACAATCTGGAGTTCGTCTGTCGATTATGAACCACCATCAGGGGGCAAAATCAACAAGAAAGCACAAGGTCGCCATGACCACGAGGATGTGGTCACAGCCGTCCTTCCAAAACCCAACAATGTTCCAAGAATCAGGCTCAAGTTATGCAACCGGCCAATTAGAGCAGTGGATATCCAGCTTTTCAGCCACGCAGAGCAGAAGTGTTTGAATTGAACAGGATGTGAGGTAGATTAAAGAGCTTGTCACATGCCAGCCCTCAGAGTGGGAGAATGGATGCTCACGAGGCAGAATAACAAGATTTCTTCAAGCGCGTTGTGCAAATTCACTTCCAAAATATCTCCACTAAGACGTGATCGATACCAGAGTTTATTCTCCATCGATCTCCCCTTCAACCTTTACGTAAGGCCTGCGGGAGAAATTGTTATTTCTCTTCGTGATTATAAACGCGCCTTGAAATGATTTGGTAAGTGTGTGGACACCTAGCTGCCTCGATGCCTGACGTTTTTGCAGATGAACGGCTATGATAATAGAGCTGTGTGTATGCGTGTGTGTGTGTGTGTTTGTATGTTGGCATGCATGTGAGAGATTGTTGTCTCATCCATGTGCCAAGGGGGTGACGTGACAATAACCGGTGCTGACATGAGCCCCCAGCTTTCCATCAGTCTGACGTCATTCGCCCTCCACAGACTGTAGAACTGCAGCAGAAAATATAGCTGTTTATCATCTTCCTTCCTCTCCTCTCCTCTCTTCTCTTTCTTACCATCTTACTCCATTTTCTGCCTGTCTCTCACTATCCTCCCTAATTTCCCCTTCTCTATATGTTTTTCCTGTCACATACTTTTCCTTATTTCTCTTTCCTGTCACTAAGCTACTGTTCCGTTCTCTGTGCTCTGTCTCTCTCTCCCTCCCTCTCGCTCTATCACTCATCCTCTCTTCCGCCCCCTCCTCTCACTCTCCGCTCTCCATTTCTTCCTTCCCACATCTCTTAACTTTGTTTTATTCAGTTCCGCTAATAATACTGAATTCAGTTAATGTTTACGTTCAGTATTCCCTCTGAGGACAGTCGTCTTCAGATAAGAATGAGATTGGAGCTGTAATCAGCTTTAACAAGTCTTAACCTTGAAACAAAATGAAAACAGAACTTCTCCTGGAGCTGAGCTTGGATCAGGTTTCTCCCCTCTCAGAAGCAGACTGCAGCTCACTGACGGAACAGGTCGGTCTCTTGGTGGAGGAGGAATAGCAGAACTACATCACCTCCACAAGGGAAAGCTGCTGATAACTTGGAGTCAGGTGGCTGAGCGGTTAGGGAATCGGGCTAGTAATCAGAATCGATTCCCGGCCAGATCGATTCCCGGCCATGCCACATGACGTTGTGTCCTTGAGCCATGCACTTCACCCTACTTGCCTCGGGGGGAATGTCCCTGTACTTACTGTAAGTCGCTCTGGATAAGAGCTTCTGCTAAATGACTAAATGTAAATGTAAACTCAACCTAGATCAACCTAGATCATGTTATAGATGACAAACTGTCAATACTGTGAGCATAGGTTGACTTCATTAGGACATACGAAGGACTGAAAAAAATACAGAAGATGTTTTCTCCCTTTCGGTAGAGAGCTGAGATAAAATAGATAACAACTCAAAACATCAACTATTCTCTGGCATTGCGATGCCCTGTCAGATTGTGAAGGGGAGGTGTGTGTGTGTGTGTGTGTGTGAGGGGGGAAGCGGGGTCTGACATAAATGTGAGGTCATTGCAAGTGCACTGCAAACTTCCAGAATAGAGAGAAAACATTAGCCAGGGGGAATATACGACAAAATCAAATGAACCAAATCGACAGGTTGCAATTTTTCAAAACAATCTTTTCAATACTTTACCTGCGGGGTTTCACAAATTCCATTTTACAGCGCTGTGGGGGGGGGGGGGGGGGGGGGGGGGGGGGGGGCAGCTGTGGGGGGGGCAGGCAGGCAGGCAGGAGGGGGAGAAGCAGAGTAATTTTTACTCAGGAAAAGGGCTTCATATTCTGAAGGAATACAACAGATGAAAACAACATGAAAGACATTTTCAGAATAACCCATTACTCGCTACCATCAAACGTCAATCACAATTAGATTTTTACGTTGTCAATATTCATGTTGATCAATACCATTATCATTAAGTTAACCGTGAATCCAGTTTAATAATGTTCGTTGCAGATTTTCAAACAAAGTTCTTGAGTAAATTGCTACTTCCTTTCTGCAGGGGTACCAGAGCTCATCAGTGCTGGGTCAGTTTGTGACGCGGTTCCTGCTGCGTGAGACCTCCACCCAGCTACAGTCCCTGCAGTCCTCACTAGAGTGCGCTATGGAGGCCGTGGACGAGCAGAGCTGCCCTGGCAGGTAGGCACCGTGGCCCCAAGACGTGACCCTCAGACCAGGCCTCCTGTCCCTTTGGGGTGTGGTGATGATGGTGATGATGGTGATGATGGTGATGATGGTGATGAGGTTGAGGGAGACAATAATGAGGATGAAAACGGTGGAGATGATTGTGGTTTTGATGATGATGAGGGAGAGGAGTTAGAGAGGGATGATGATGATAATAGGGATGATGATGATGTTGTTGAGGACGATAATGACAGTTGTGGTTTTGACGATGAGGATGATGATGGTCATGGTTTTGATGAGGAAGCTGATCACTGCGGTGTCGTATGTAGGAAGATGCTCAAGAAGCCAGAGGAACTGGCCATCCAAAAGATTACCAAACGCCCCAACCGCCGCATCCAGAAGAACATGTGTCTGTCTCCTACAGACCCCTACACAGGCATGCTCACCACAGGTGAGGACCACCACTATCTGACCCCATTTACTTCCTGCCAGGGCTACATATTACCTTTGCTCCAGTTGTAGTCCCAATAGACTCACATTCAGCCTTGTAATAAATGGGAAAACATCACAAAATTGAGATTTTGAAACCTAAAAAAAGAGGTTTGAAACGAAATTGCTTGGTAAATGTGACAAGTTGTTTCCTTGGTCAGGGGTCAGCGTGGAGCCACTGGACAACCACTGGAGCTCCCAGATCCACCGTTTGCAGCAGCTGATAGACAAGCTGGAGTACGAGGTACAGTACCGTTCAGTCAGTCAAGGGTTAACGTCAAGACTTCAGAGCCAGTGCTTCTGAGGCGTACTGTAACCGGGGGGGGAACCGAGCTTGAGCTCGATTTGAGTCCCGCTCTTTCGGAGGCTCCGGCTCGTTCCGCTTCTGACCAACTGAAATATTCATGCTTCCATTTGCAGAGTCCACATCTTGAGCCACTGAAGGAGGACACACTGGCTGGCACGTATAAATCGGTGAGTTTGACTTTGACAGGATTTAGACGTCAGCTGCAACACCCGGTGACCTGGAGTATCACAGTGTATTAGACTTTTTTTTAAGGTGAATATAATTTGCAGTATACATTGTAAGCTTTAATTTATTATAATTTTTTTATTTTTTAGCTTTAGGAACAGTTTTAGCAGCTTTAAATGGGGATGGGTATAGCTTGTTGGTCGACCATTGACTGCAGACCAAGAGGTGCTAGTAGCTTTGGAAAACATAAACATATTAATAATAAATCAAAGGAATCACATGTGGAAATTCCCAACTTTAATTCATAATTTTATATTGAACCAAGCATTGCTGCTTGACTAAAATCTGAAAGTTTTATCGAGGTCTTACCGACAGCTATTAATAAACTGAACTGAAGTCAGAGTTCCAGTATCCAGAGTTGGAATAAAAAGAAGCTGAACCTCTAGTCTAAACATCAAACTACTCCTTCCTTCACCAGAACATTCTGCTGGTCCAGAGACAGATGTTGGTGAAGGAGAGAGATGTGGAAGACTTCCAGCAGGCTCTGAAGAGCTACACAGATGCTACATCCAGCCAGAGCAACAATCTGCAGTAGGTGGTTCCTGCTGCTCAGCAGATACAGGGGCCCGTGGGAGGATAATAACACATTATTTGATTTGATTTCCTCCAATCAATGAGTCAGAATCGATTATGCTCTAGCAGATTGATGATGTCTGCCTCACTCGCCCAGTCTCGCCCTTTCGCTTTGTCACTCTATTTCTCACTCAATTTGTCTCTACCTCTCTCTAACTTTCTCTCCCTCTCTCTCTCTTTTTTTCTTTCTCTATCTCTCTTCCTCTCCTTCAACCTCCAGTGTGTCTGTTCAGAACCTTCCAGACAGATCCTGTTTCATAATGTACGAGTTCTGGCAGGATCGCCTTTCTTGGATGAGGTAAGATTGTTGTATAGGCTAATTTGTTTACTACTAGAGTCCTGGGGAAGTTATTCGCCGCCTAATATGTCACTCAATCAACTGCAGTACCATCCACTAATCTCTTTGTCCCGCCCCTTTTTCCCTCAGCTACCAACAGTCCTCCATCAGCAAGACTTTCCAGCGTTGCATCATCAATGCCCTTGAAGATCCTGAGATGGTCTCTACTATGTTACTACCAGGTAGGAGCTCCACAACATTCGAGGACTCAATTATTTAGAAGTCTTAATATTTAATACTTAATTTTTACTGACATATCATTAGAAGTAACTATTCATTAGTTGGTTGGTTCCTTAGTGGAATATTTTTTTTATTCAAGTTTGTATTTTCAATTATTACTTACAGCATCTTGGTGGATAATGAACAACAACTGACAAGAGCGATGTTTTCAAAATATATGAAGAAAAGCAGATATTATTTTGTTTAATTTCACAATTTATACTGTTTTCAGTGTATTTATTATTATGTGACATGCAGGAATATTTTACTAAACAGTGTATTGTATTAACTATATAATTTAAAAACTGAAAAGTTATGCACGACTTACAACTGCTTAGTTGAATCGGTCAACCAAACCCAATCCTTTATGGGAAAGATCTTTGAAATACTGCAATAATTGTTGTGTTATTGGAATCCTTGATGTCATGACTTTAGCTGTACGTCATTAATATCTTTCTGAACATGCTGTTCATGATTTTCTTTTCATGTAAATACACATTCTAGAAGAAACCTTTGCATGAAAATCCACAATTTCCCATTGATAGCTGGTTTCCCATACAGCTGCGCTGTAGTAAAACAAAATCATCGTAGAAAACTGTAGTTCCTTTAACATCTTCATACCAAGATTCGTACAGGGTCTGTAGTTATTAGCTTGCGTATAGAAACTATGAGCAGATGATGACTTAGAAAACATGGACATCATCTAAAATCCCCCCTACTCTATATTGTGAAATGTTGATCCCAAGAGTCATTTCTAGCACACAAACAGTGAAGTGACAAGTTTCTCTTAGATAGAATGTAAACATAAAAGGGTTGGGTTGCCCCAAAATAGGACAATATAAACCCCAACTCATTCAACTGACACTTCAGCACCTTAGTTGTAAACAGTGACTGTTGCCGTGGCCGACAGACTGGACCTATGAATCTCTGTTTTCATGTTCTGAACCTACGGTTTTAAATTATATAAGACTGTTTAAGTGATTAAAAAGGTACTGTAGATGTCATGTGGTTTGAAGTACAACCTTCTAGTCAGGTTTTAATAACATAGGTCTGAATGAGAATAGTTTAGAAACAGATAAAAGATGTAACCAGGTACTGTTATTTTTCCATCAAGCAAATCCATTAACACCACGGGGCATCTAATATGTTGTCTTACATTACAGATTTATTACATTTGATGATGAAATGAAACCATTATATTTTGTGTACAGAACAAAACAGGTGAGGTGATAACTCATGATTAGATTTAATGTCTTTGGCCTCGAGTCTGGATATGGATAAAAGATAAAAAATAGTTTTATTTATGTGTTTAACGAATATGAATAAAGAGTCTGGTACTGTATGACGCTAAACTTGCCTAAAGAAAATGAACGAATGTGGAAATATTTCTGTTTATGGCTGTTTATCATTTACACCCTTTTACAAATCAATGTTAAAACTGTAATGTGAATGCTATGTTTATTTCTGGCATGAAATAAAGTTTATGACTTGATTATATCCTATTTGATTATTAAAATTGTTTTCCTCTGGTTGTAATGACATTATAAACATTGGATTTGTTGTAGGAGACTGTTTTGAATGGTTGATTGACATGTACTAGAAGCATTCTAAACGATTAAAAAGGGGATTATTATTTCACCCTAGAGCTGTAACATTAATTTCATTCAAGTTGACATAAGTACGTAGCTTCATCAACAAAAGGGTGTAAGCAAGCTTAGGGAATATCCTCAAGATAGGATATTTGACAATGACAAAGAACAATGGCTTTCACCAACTTCTCAGAAAAGATTGAGAAAATGTAGTCTTGCCTCCTGTGGTGCTTGGTGAGTCTGGGTGTTTTGGAGAAAAGAAAGCTGTTCAAAAGCTCCAGGAAATGTTTATTTCCCCACTGGCTATGCTGGCTATTCCTTTGAAATGCCTCATGAATATATTAATAACTGGCTTATAATATCACTAGCTGATGCCTTTCAAAATGCTAGAAAAACAGCCAAATGATTAAAAGAGACCTTGGTTGAAAATGAGCCAGGAAGGTCCAGCCTTTTCCACTCTGCTTGGTTTTTCCTGCGGTCCAAGACCAGCTCAACTGGATTAGACCTTGGTGAGTATTGCCTGTCACACACAGGATGTACCAGTGCCCCTCTTAGAGGCATCTCAGTTTCACCCTACAACCCCAAGTGGTTTACGATCCCATGCTTGGGCTCGAGGACAGGGGCGTGTCCAGACATTTTTGATAGGGGTGACACAAGGGGTGGCCCGCCTCTGACTGGGCATATAGCCAATCATATTTTAAGATATTGGGGTGGCCAATCAGATTTCAAGGGTGGCCCGTGCCACCCTAGGCCACTCCCTGAACACGCCACTGCTCAAGGAGGGGCAAAAGAAGATGCTAATGTTCTCTAAAAGAGTTCTGGGTTCTAGTCAAAGATTATATTCTAAACAACCCAACCAACAAACAAAGGGGTCAATCATATGTGTATGACCGGAGAGGTGAGTCCTTCGCCCCAGAGAAACATCATCTCCATCTGCTTGAAACTGAACTAATTTTAAGACAGGAACAGCATGGATGTATTTTCTGTGAAAGACAAACACTGGATGCACAGTGAATAACTTAGTTTCTCAGAATATAATAAAAACTCTGTGTGCTTAAGGCAGCATTGTTGCCAAGGCACAAGCCTCATTCAGACAGCACAGCTCTTGCAGAAGGGTGGTTTGGAAGACTGCAGTGTCTCGTCTCAAAGATGAAGGGATGAGTTCCACAACAGAGCAGGTGGAAATCCTAGACGACAGGATAAGACTGAGAGGCAGACTATCAGATAAAATCTTCTTCTGTGTTGAAGACCTTAATCCTTTTCTTCTATTTTACACTGTCTGGAAACCAGGATTCCTTATTTAAACAACTCTATAAATGGATTTTCAGGAGTTTTGGGGCTTGTATTGATTGTGAAACCAGCTATTATTTGATTGGCCAATCTGCCCAATGCTTTAGTGTATATGTTTTGAATAAGGTGTGTCAATTGTATGGCAAGAGACCTTTTTCTAAAAGATCTGAAAGACAGTCTTTAAGAGAAGCAGACATTCTGGACGTCCAATCAATTTACACTGTGGGATAATTGAGACATTGCATTTGGCACTCAACCACGGCATCTGAATAGTAATGGGTCTTAAATAGCAGAAGTGCCCTAATGGGTGTTATTTTTTTAATTATATGGTATAAAAATAGAAAAAGAAAAGAGCTAGGAGATAAAGAAAATAAAAGAAAGAGAGAAAAACAATCGGAGCCTACGACAGCCAGACAGCCAGACAGATGCAGTGATGCATCCGTGCCCAAGCAAAGCAGAGCTAGATGGAAACGCAGTATGCCGGTTCCCCGATCGCGTGTCTGTGAAAACAGCTGAAGGCCTGGGAGACACTGGAGAGATCTGTCAGTTGGGAAAAGAACAAGACGACAACCTAGAGCAGTTGTCTGAGAGAGCAGAAGATGTGTTCTACATTAGTGAGAACAGCGAGTCATCTCTTAACTAGGACAGTTCTGGTGACAGTTGATCAAGGAGGAATTATAAACAGCTGAAGGCCATAAACACAGTTCTGGTATTAGGAGGTGTTTTGATCCTGCTTATCTGATGGGCTTTGCTGCATTTCGGTTGTTTCATTTCGTTCAGTTTCAGGCTGACAAATAAAGATGCAGGAACGCTCACGCACACACGTGTTCTTCTAACTCAGGAGAAATTCAGAACATTATGCAATGCATCAGTTATAATAAAAGATAGTTTGACTTGTTAGAAACAGAAAACGTCAGGCGAGTTAATTACAGTATAGGGTTAGGGTTAGGCCCCATGTTAGATATTTAAGCTATATCTGCAAGCTTCATACACTATAAAAAAAGATAGTTTCCTAAGGCTCATTGTAATGTCATAGAAATGAAGTGATATTTGTAATTACACAATATGATAATTACTTAACGGTAGTAAGATCAGGTTGTTAGGTTGTGACATCATGGGGGGACAGTAAGTTTGATGCGATGGACAGGGGCGAGGAAGGACACAAGGAGACCACTGAGTGGAAGAAGAAGTGGAATGTTTGGAAGGAAAGGAAAGGAGAGAAAGAACTGAAGATGTGTCAGTGGCAGAAAGAAAGGATGAGGAGAAGTAGAGAGAGAGAGAGAGAGAGAAAGAGAGAGAGAGGGAGGGAGGGAGGGAGGGAGGGAGAAAGAGAGAGAGAGAGAGAGAGAGAGAGAGAGAGAGAGAAAGAGAGACCACCAGAGGAGACGAGAAAAACATTTCATAGTAGAGGCAAAGAATATATCATAAAGGAAGCAGAATAAAGAAGATAAGAGATGTATTGGAAAGAAGACAGACTGGAATGTGACACTTTAAGGGACAGAGAGAGAAAGATCAGCTCAATACGAACTGCAGGATGGAGGAGAAGAGGAGGAGGTGGAGGAAAGTATTACTGTAAAGAAGACGTAAGAATGAAAGGAAAGAACAGGATGGAGAGGGGGAAACAGGTACAAAGAGCTCTGAGCCAGACAGCCGTGCAAGAGGAGAGAATATAAGAGACAGGAGCTGAGAGAAGAAAAAAAAAGCTAAACAGTTTGGAGAAATGTAGGGAGAGAGTGAATGTGAGAAATAGAGAGAGCGTTTGTGAGAGAGATAGCGATAAAAAGAAAAAAGTGAGAAAGAGAAAGTAAAAGAGAGAGGGGGTGAAGAGAGAGAGAGAGAGAGAGAGAGAGAGAGAGAGAGAGAGAGAGAGAGAGAGCTAAAAGATAGGATGAAAAGAAGCTTAGGTAGGAGGAGAGGATGCAGATGGAGCTTGATAACAACAGGGAAGGAAGACAGGAATATAAACAAGCAGGATGAGAGTGAAGGACAGAGACGAAGAGAACATGGTGGAGGAGTGAAATGGAAACAGAATGAGAAGAAAAGAGGAGTGACAGAAAATGGGAACAGAAAATACATTTACATTTACATTTATTCATTTAGCAGACGCTTTTATCCAAAGCGACTTCCAAGAGAGAGCTTCACAAAGTGCATAGGTCACTGATAATAACAACAAGATAGCCCCACAGCATTGCGGGTAGTCAAAAACAAGAAGTACATATTGTGAACAACCAAAAAATAGTGCTAAAGGGAAGAAACCATAAGAGCATGTAGTTAAACAAGTTAAAATTACACAACATTAATCTCTAAGTGCAGGTGTACCTGTAGGAAAGCAATAAAAATAGGATTAACTAAAAAAGAATACAACAGTTTAAATCAGCTACCACTAACCAACAAGAGCAACAGTCTAAGCAAGAGTCATTGTGAACCTTGAGGAAACTAGCGTTGGGTTCAGCAAACCATTCCTAAGTACCATTGTACTCCCGGAACAAGTGCGTCTTGAGCCTTCTCTTGAAGGTGGAGAGACAGTCCGTGTCTCTGATAGAGGTGGGGAGTTGATTCCACCACTGGGGTGCCAGGCAGGAGAAGAGCTTGTGCTGGGACCGGGCGGTCTTGAGAGGTGGGACCACCAGGCGGTTGTCTGAAGGAGACCGTAGGTGGCGGGTGGGGGTGTAAGGCTGCAGGAGAGACTTGATGTAGTCGGGCGCAGTCCCGTTCACTGCTCGGAAGGTCAGTACCAGGGTCTTGAATCTGATGCGGGCCGTTATGGGTAGCCAGTGGAGGGAGATGAGGAGCGGGGTAACGTGGGAGCGTTTGGATAGATTGTAGACCAGACGGGCTGCTGCGTTCTGAATTCTCTGAAGAGGGCGGGTTGCGCATGATGGGAGACCGGCGAGCAGCGAGTTGCAGTAGTCCAACTTGGAGAGGACAAGTGGTTGGACAAGCAGCTGGGTGGAGTGCTCAGACAGGTATCTCCTGATCTTCCGGATGTTGTAGAGGGTGAATCTACACGACCGGGAGACCGCAGCAATGTGGGCCGTGAGGGAGAGCTCGTCATCCATGGTAACCCCAAGGTTCCTGGCAAAGGATGAGGGGGTCACCGTCGCAGATCCCAGGGTGATTGAGAAGTCATGGGAGATGGAGGGTTTGGCCGGGATGATGAGAAGTTCCGTTTTGGCAAGGTTCAGCTGGAGGTGGTGCTCAGTCATCCAGGCGGAGATGTCTGCGAGGCAGGCCTCAATCCTAGCTGAGATCCCCGGATCGGTCGGAGGGAATGACAGGTACAGCTGCGTGTCGTCAGCGTAGCAGTGGTAGGAGAAGCCATGGGAGGTGATGATTGGTCCAAGTGAGGTGGTGTACAGAGAGAAGAGGAGGGGACCAAGGACGGAGCCCTGTGGGACACCAGTGGAGAGCTGGCGTGGGCCTGACAGTTTGCCTCCCCAGGAGACCTGGTAGGATCTTCCCGACAGGTAGGATGAGATCCACTGGAGTGCAGTGCCAGTGATGCCCATCTCAGAAAGTCTGGAGAGCAGGATCTGGTGGTTAACCGTATCAAACGCCGCAGAAAGGTCCAGCAGAATGATGACGGATGACCTGGAAGCCGCTCTGGCAGACTGGAGGGCAGTGGTGACTGAAAGGAGGGCAGTCTCTGTGGAGTGGCCGGTCTTGAAGCCCGATTGGTTGGGGTCGAGCCGGTTGTTCTGAGAAAGGAAGTTAGACAGTTGGTTAGATACAGCACGTTCAATTGTTTTAGAAAAGAAGTGTAACAATGATACCGGTCTGTAGTTCTGGAGGACGGCAGGGTTAAGGGAGGGTTTTTTGAGTAAAGGGGTAACTCTGGCCTGTTTGAAGGCAGAGGGGAAGGTGCCAGAGGTAAGAGAGGAGTTTAGAACATGGAGCAGAAAAGTTATGATAGAGGGGGAGATGGTTTGAAAGAGAGGGGAGGGGACAGGATCAAGGGGACAGGAGGTGGGGCGATGAGAGAGAATGAGGTCAGAGAGCTCTGCCTCGGACAGGGGAGAGAAGGAGTTTAGACATTTAGTTGGGTCAGTAGTGGAGGGTGAGGGGGTAGGAAGGGTGGGTTTAGGGAACCGACTGCTAATGTCGGCGACTTTTTTCTCAAAGAAGGAGGAGAAGTCGTCTGCTGTCAGGGTGGAGGGAGGGGGTGGGGGAGGTGGGTTAAGAAGGGTGGAGAAGGTAGAGAAAAGTTTGTGGGGGTTTGAAGCGGAGTTAATTTTGTTAAGAAAGTAGAGGGTTTTGGCACCAGTTATGTGAGAAGAGAAGGATTTGAGGAGGGAGTGATACTTATCAAGGTCCAGACCGTCTTTGGACTTGAGCCATCTCCTCTCAGCTGCTCGAAGGGTGGACCGTTCTTCACGAATAACATCCGTAAGCCACGGGCAGGGGGGAGAAGATCGTGCAGGCCTGGTAGACAGGGGACAGAGAGAGTCAAGTGATGCAGTTAAAGTGGTTAGCAAGGTGTCGGTGGCAGTGTTAGTGGGGTGGGACGAGAACTCGTCAATGGGAGGGAGGGAGGATGTTACAATAGAGGAGAAGTGGGAGGGGGATAGCGAGCGGAGGTTGCGCCGGAAAGTTACGAGGGGAGGGGAGGTAGGAGGGGTTGGAGGGAGAGAGACAGTGAATTGGATAAAGTAGTGATCAGAGATGTGCAGTGGGGTTACAGAGGTTAAGTCAGTGATACAGTTACGTGTCAGGACGAGGTCAAGCTGTTTGCCTGCCTTGTGGGTCGCCGGTGTGCTCAGCAGCGTCAGGTCGAAGGAGGTCAGGAGAGACAAGAAGTCGACAGCCTGACTTCCTTGGAGGTGGATGTTGAAGTCCCCAAGGACTATCAGGGGGGTTCCATCATCCGGAAGGACGCTGAGGAGCATGTCCAGCTCCTCCACAAAGTCGGCTAGCGGTCCTGGTGGGCGATAAAGAACAATTAAGCATGCTTTGATAGGATTAGTTAGCATCACATAATGGTGTTCAAATGATTTGGCAGTAACAGAGAGTGGTGTGGATGTGTATTTAATATGTGGGGAAAGAAGCAAACCTGTCCCACCACCCCGCCCGGTTGAGCGGGGTGAGTGAGTGAAGGAGTGGTTGACGGAGAGAGCAGCTGGAGTTGCAGTGTTCTCTGGGCGGATCCATGTCTCAGTCAGCGCAAGGGCATGAAGAGAAGCATGGGATGCAAATGCCGGGATGAAGTCTGCCTTGTTCACAGCAGACTGGCAGTTCCAGAGCCCTAAGGAAAGAGAGAGGGCAGGTGGAGAAGAACTGGATAGGTAGTGAAGGTTAGAAGTTGACCGAATATACTTTGTGACATATCTACGTCTACGGGTAGTGTAATGAACAGGAATGCTAAGGAAACACATGCTAGCTATGAATAAATTCTAGGTAGAATATAATCTAAATATGAATATAAATAGGTTGATACTTATCAGAAGAGGTGATCCGCCTCGTCGGCCTTCCTCGGTGGACTCCGCAGGTAGACTCCTTGTCTTTGTTCGACTGAGTCTTCGTGCACCGAGGCTGGCAGACGAGGCTGCCTCTGTAATGCTAACCGCCTTAAATATGCTAATGCACAGATACAACGCCCCCAATTACTGCCAAACAAAAGAATACCCTGAGTACCCTGAAACCGAAAATGACTCACTGGCTAGCTACTCCTTGACCAGTTTCAACTGGTTATCTAACTGCTGATCCTTCTGCTCTGCCCAAGAGACTAACTTTTAGCTAAACTCAATAATATACTAGTCTTGATCACTCGCAGTCAATGCAGCGCTCTCAAAGTTCTCTTCAGTATGACGCTATACGCTCTCAGCTGTTTCCAGGCGACTTCGGCTTTTAAACCAAATTCTACAACGCCCCCAATTAATGCCAAACAAAAGAATACCCTGAGTACCCTGAAACCGAAAATGACTCACTGGCAAGCTACTCCTTGACCAGTTTCAACTGGTTATCTAACTGCTGACCCTTCTGCTCTGCCCAAGAGACTAACTTTTAGCTAAACTCAATAATATACTAGTCTTGATCACTCGCAGTCAATGCAGCGCTCTCGAAGTTCTCTTCAGTATGACGCTATACGCTCTCGAATAGAAATAGAAAGATAAAAGAGAGGGAGATGGAAAAGGAGAGGGTGCAGGGCGTTGACGGGGCAGAGAAAGAAGGAAGCAGGAGTTAGAAATACAAATTAATAGGAAAACACAGATGGAAAGGGCACAACAAATACATCTCAAGAATAAAGACTTGACAGGATTAGAGAGCAAACAGTTTTAGAGCAACAAACTAACAAACATGTAAATAGAGCAACAACAACACAAAAAACTATCTTAGGTACCGGTTTAGCCCACAAGACTTTACTGTAGAAAATATAGAAAGTGGATTCAAATATATAAAGTTCTCAATCTTTCTAAACGAATAGAGGTTATGGAGGTCTGTCCCTTTAAAACTTCCCATGATCCTCCTCCGAACTTTGCAGTTGTATTTTCTACTTACAGGCTCATAAAACTAAAGGAAGGACTTAAATTGGATAACATATTATTAAAATGGCAATATTAAACTATTTGCGAATGATTATTTAATGAACAACTTCACAAACCGTCAGTGGAATTATTACGTTATGCTTCTTATCTATATACCGGCTACAATCATCATACATCCGGGCATTCAGAATACTTGTACACTAGGCTACCAGCAGAGAACGAGTTTCTCCATACCCGCCTAGGGGAAAGTCCCCGGACTCATAGCAGAAATTGCTCTGCGTGGATGCAGTTACCGGCTTGAGCGTGTCGATATGTAGCTAAGACGCTCTTCGGAGCAGAGCTTGGCACTCTCAAGCTGTCATTGTCAGTGCGATAGGTATGCAAGTAATACAAACGCATGAACAGAACGGGGCTCAATCTCCGAATGCTCTTTTACAACGTTCAGTTCACAAAAGTAAACCATTCTGTCCCCCCCCTCCGACTAAGAACACTTGCCAATTACTGTAGTAGGAGCGCCATTTAGTGGATGAAAGTTGTATAAACACCCTGTTGACACCGGTTTCATATTTACACTGGATTATACGATTTGATAGCCTACAATAAAATAGTTTTGTCCAATATCAGACAGCAATTCCTTTAAGGAACATTCATGTAATTAATAATTCAGTCAGGGATGATTACAATCATGGCCTAGCTGGTGGAGGAGTCCGGTGCAAACCTTGAGGACCCAGATAAAAATCCTCTTGTGTCTGCTAAATTAATACTTAAATTGAGTTATACAATTTCTAAATTGTATTTCCCGAGTATTGCCCTCTTCCATCATGGAAGAGAACAAAGAAATCTGTCCTCCCCCTCATGTCCACTAGGTGGAGTGCCTCGCTTTCTTCTGCCATCCTTTGTTCATGGCACACACACCAAGCACACACACACACCGGCGCCTCACAGCCAGAGTAGAAACAGGACAGCATCACTGGGAGGCTCCCTCCCAAAGCTAGCGTGACCTACTTCCTCCCCCACTGAGCTTTCCCATCATTCAGTGGGAGTGGGCGTAGCCCCCCCCCTCTCCCCACCACCTCCACCCCTCCTCATCTGATCGTGGTCAGGAGGAAGCCAGCAGCAGCATCACTACATCAAGCTCTGCTTGCAACACGCACCCGCTCTGCACCAGCACGCTCGGAGGGGGAAAGAGAGAGAGAGCAGGGAGAGGCATTGATAAATACACAGATAGAGAGAGAGAGCAGGAAGATAGGGTGAGAGAGAGAGATATTGCGTGAGTGTCTGAGAGTGTGTGTGTGTGTGAGAGAGAAAGAGACAGACAGACTGAGGCACTAGGTAGAGGGGAACCACGGAGACGGGGGAGTCTTGAGAGACTGAAAGGGAGATAGAGATAGAGCGTGTCAGGGGAAGAGAAACCTTGGGAGGAGGAAGAGAGCGTATATAAATAAAGGAAGGAAGGAAGAGGCAGAGAGAAAGAGAAAGAGAGCGGGACAGGATGACGGAGCCTGAGCTGAAATCACGGAGCAGTCGGGAGAGTGTTAACAGGGCTGGGAGCCAGGAGAAGATGGAGGGTAGGTGGAACACTCACACACACACACACACACACACACACACACACACACACACACAACACTCACACACACACAAAACACTCACACACACACACACACAGGACACTCACACGCACAACGAACGCATGAATACACACGCATTCACACGCATGCACACCCGCTCAAGCGTACACTCACACATGAAAACGCATGCATGCATGCATAGACACACCACATGGTGCATGGCTGCATCTGCCTACCCCATGCTAGGGAACGTTCTGGTGTTGCAGCGTGGTCAGACAGGATGTTCTCTCACTCATCAGTCTGGCTGCTTCACTGTGAGATGGAGGTGTTATGGAGGTCTGGACCAGTCTGCCTCCTCCGTAATTAGACCGTGTCATGGATGTTGGGGTTTTTCAATGGAATTTGCTTAACCCCCTGCTGTGCTACAGAGGCAAACAGAAAGCCTGTTTTGACATGAGGCGTTCAGTGGAACACAAATAACTTAAATGTGTCTGAAGAGGTTGTAGTGAAGAGCTTGTAACCATGAGCGGTTGTGTCAGGCCAAATAGTGTCCTAGGGCCAAATAGTGTCCTACCTGACGTCACAATGCCGTTCCGAAGCAAGGACCCGTCCGTCGCTATGCCGACCTTAAATTCCTGAGATTTCTATGCGTGCTAGCAGGAAACTGTCATGGTTGCTATACTGGTTACTAGGTAGGAAGTTTTGTATTTAGGCTTACTTAAACCAGTTTATTCTACTCTACTATTTAAAGTTTTGACTCGTTTGATAGCTGGTGCTAGCTGGCTAGTTGTTTTCGTCAAAATAATTCACTTAGTTAGCATAAATTTTAACAGACCGGGAAGGCAACACGTATAGTATTCTACCTGCGCGTGTTGCTGTCTTGGGAATGTCGAACAAGTCAAAACTTTAAATAGTAGAGTAGAATAAACTGGTTTAAATAAGCCTAAATACAAAACTTCCTACCTAGTAACCAGTATAGCAACCATGACAGTTTCCTGCTAGCACGCGTAGATATCTCAGGAATTTAAGGTCGGCATAGCGACGGACGCGTCCTTGCTTCGGAACGGCATTGTGACGTCAGGTGGGACACTATTTGGCCCTAGGACACTATTTGGCCTGACAGTTGCTCTCAGACCCACTCCGACACAAACACACCTCCACTCCATCCTCCAATGTGACACGACATATCCTTAGGTGGTAACCATGGTTACTGGGGTTTGGTTCTGGATGAACAGGATGGAGGAGGGTAGGGGTGAGGGGTGGTGTTTACCCTGGCCCCTTAACATGACACCCACACATACACATGAATGCATGTACATACACAAACACACACACACATGCACACGTTAACACAGGCTACACACCATCTGTGTCATGTTACGTGTTCAACCTCAATAGTACCACAGTGAGCTGTCTGCAGTTCCTAAAAACTTGTTGTTTGTCCATAAGTATGTTTGTGGCATTGGTTCATGTTAACTCATAGAGTCTGTTAGTTCTATGTAAAAACACCTGGTTAGAAAAGTATCATTTTTAGTAATCACTGTTGTCTCAATGCGGAAAAAACTCTACCCATTCTTTTTCCTAATCACCTCCTCCTCTCCCCCCTTCAGTGACGACCGAGGCAGTACCGAACGAGGATGAAATTGTGCAGGACAAGCCCCCGTCCCCCTCCTCTCCCCTGGCCGGCCCCTCCTCTCCCCTGGCCGGCCCCTCCAACCCTGCCCCTGCCCCTGCCGAGGGCACCCCAGCCAAGCCGGGCAAGATCGAGCTGAAACGCAGCATCACGCTGTTCAACGGCGTGGGCATGATCATCGGCACCATCATCGGCTCTGGCATCTTTATCACGCCCACGGGCGTGGTCAAGGAGACGGGTTCGGCCGGCCTCTCCCTGGTGGTGTGGTCGATATGCGGGGTGATCTCCACCATGGGGGCTCTGTGCTATGCCGAGCTGGGCACCACCATCACCAAATCCGGAGGAGACTACACCTACATCCTGGAGGTGTACGGGGAGCTGGCCGCCTTCCTCAAGCTGTGGGTGGAGATGCTCATCATCCGACCGTCCTCCCAATACGTGGTCTCGCTGGTGTTCGCCACCTACCTGCTCAAGCCGCTCTACCCTCACTGCAGCGTGCCCGACAGCGCTGCCAAGATCATCGCTTGCCTGTGTCTCAGTGAGTTCATCCAGCGCAGCGATGTGATACACTTACATATGTCATGTCAACAAACGCTATGTGGAGGCCAACTGCGTGTCACCGTAACACTGGGGTTAGATTCTGGATAAACAGGATGTCCTCGCAGTTGAAGGCTGGTGTTTATCTTGGCATTCAGAACAGAAAACATGCACACGCACACACAATGTATATCCACGTGGAAATGATCGAGCCATTACATTCATGCGAAACAATCCGGCATCATTGTATTTGGGTGATAATAATGTTGTTCCCTGGGTTTTCCTCCTCCAGCCACGCTGACGTTTGTCAACTGCATCAGTGTGAGAGCAGCCACCAAGGTCCAAGACCTCTTCACCGCCTCCAAGCTACTGGCCCTCATCATCATCATCATCTTCGGCTTCATCCAGATTGGTACAGGTACGGATGAGTTATACCCTCGTAGCTCTGAGTTTTGGGTTTGATTCCAGCAGGGGTTTCAAGTGGATGAATGCTGGAGGACTCTCTGAATAGTGTTTCTTTCTTTGTTATGGTTTTCTTCCATCACCATGGGTTGTGGGCTGCAATTGGTCTCCCCCAATGGTTCCTTAATCATGAAACAATCACACCCACGTTGTCGTTAAGATCATGCATGCAGCGCCTGGAATTCTTTACCATTTTAAATAAACAGTAGATTAGAAATAGAACGGTAGATCTAGAATGTAGAATGTTCCCAGTGTAGCTGGGGTCACATGACCGATGTTGCTAGCAGTGGCGGATCTAAGGGGTGGCAGCTGCCACCCCAATAAAAAATACTGCCACCCCAAACTTTTTTTTTATGCATTTAGCAGACGCTTTCATCCAAAGCGACTTTCAAGAGAGAGCTTTACAAAAGTGCATAGGTCACTGATCATAACAACACCCAACAGCCAAAATATGAAGCATGCATTGTGAAAAACTAATAAGTCCCAAGGGAAGAACCATAAGAGCATGTAGTGAAACAAGTTAAAATTAAACAACATGAACCTCAATCTTCCCATGGAAAAATATGATTTGTACATTACAGAACATTTCTATAAATAATATTAATGTTACTGTTTAATTTAAACTATTATGTTATAGCCTAATCATTTACCATAGAGAGTACTGTACCCCCCTACTCTCAGTTTGATTCGCCTCCAGGAGGCCACATAACAACTTCCTTCTGCCACCCCATTGCCACCCCGAATGAAAATCTCTAGATCCGCCCCTGGTTACTAGTGTTTCTGTGTGCTGATGGGTTCAGGTAGGTTTAAGTGCAGTTCTATGGGTGTATGTGAAGCCCTATGTGACATTTCTCTGTCAGTGCAGTTCTGCTGGCTTGACGGCTCTAGTTTTACTATCATCGCCCTGCTGCACAGCTTCAAGTGGGCCCACTGCTGTATTACTTATATTGATATATGCCTCCCCTGTGGAAGGTATTGATTTGTTGTAGTCTAAGTGGTGAGTTGAATATTAAATGTCAGGGTAAATTACCAGAAGATGAATGTGTCACTGACATTCTTTGTTTTCGTTGATGGATTTTTGGTGTGTTTTTTCTAGGCCTAGGCCCTATATATTTTTTTGATTTAATTTTTGATTCGCTCTCTAAATCTTTTTATACACTCTGCTTATGAATAATATTATATGTATGTGAAATAGCCTAAATATATTTCATCTTTGTAATGATTTAGATACTTGATTTGTGTCCACTACTAACTCCATTCATTGTTACTAACCACATAACGTTGTTTGGGAAACCCACCAAACATACAGACGGGACGAACTAAACGTCTGTCTGTCTCGCTTTCTCTTCTCCTTGTGACACCTGCTCACGCTGCGAGGCCACGCCGGACACCATTGTGTTCCGCTCATTGGGTTGCCATGGAAACTACAGTGGGCGGCAAGCTGAAAGCTTGGAACATGCACGAGTGTGATGAAGTGTGCAACTGGTAGATGTTAGTGATGGGCATTCCGGCTCTTTTTCGTGAGCCGGCTCGTTTGGCTCAGCTCACAGAAACAAGCCGGCTCTTTTGGCTCCAGAACGGCTCTTTAAAAAATACATGTTTTAACTATGAATTTGACTATGATGAGTGTGAAAACAATTTGAATTAAATTATTAAATGAAATCATACTCTACCTTAACCACAATGTCTTTCAAAATGCATTGGTTTGTTATGGCTCTCTCCTCCGAGTTTCGACTAGGTCTGACTGAGTGTGTGTGAGTTGGCTCGGCCCTCCCTCATGCAGTGTAATTGGTTGACACTGCGTGTATAATTGACAGGAACAATGTGAGGATGATCGTGTGCGCCTTTAGGCCTACAAGTATTTTTTTGTTGTTCTTTGAATTTGTCAATTATTTTAAATACAATTAAAATTCATTATTTCATAATCATTTAATTTGTATAGACTGTATTAATCTATTAAAAATAGAGTCGGCTCTTCAGATATGCGAGCCAGCTCCCGACGTCGACCTACAAGAGCCGGCTCTTACAGCCGAACGACTAGTCATTCTTCAGGTTGCCTGTTAGATTCCCGGTGCGGCTGAACGTCGGCTAGGTTTAACATTTTGCATTCATATTTTTGAAAGTTATTACAATGTGACAAGATCGAAAATATGTTGTTAAAGCTGTTGAAACAGCATTTTTTTTCCTCAACTTTCTTTACCCCTCCAAAATTCAAACTTTTCTTTTTCTAAAAAGATTTTTAGAAATATCTGACCCTTGTGCCCAGGTCCACATGTTGGCCAGATCGGTGTTTACATGTTGTTTAGACATTGCAAGGGCAGAAAAGTTACTTGAGATTGTTTGGTTGGTGTGACAAACATTTTCACCAATGTAACAGTGAGGCAGGGGCGTTTTCAGAGTTTGAAGAGACTAGGGGCTTAGCCCAGACCCCAGACAGCGACCCACCGCAACCCAAGCGCAAGATGTTGCACTTGGCCGACTCTTGCCAACACACGCCACCTGATATATCAAGCGCGACCACTACTGCCAACAGAAAGCCAGCAGGCACGGATGGCCTCTAACCAGTTACATTTGCAAACACAAATCCTGCACAAACCTGTAGCCGCAACTCTGTCTCTGCTGCTACACTTTGAGTTTCTGGAATCCTCTCAAACTCCTCTGCAACCGATTCCTGTTCTAAATGCTTGCATGTATTTTTTTCCTGCTTTGTTTTGCTGCTACTGATTTGACAGACGTTATGCTGTGCAATAACGGGGCGTTCACAACTAACTTGCAGGTGTTGTGTAGCCCAGGCCTCACCACCCCACTGGTTCAGAGTAATACTAACAGCCTAACAGAATAGGCTACTGTATTTATTTAACCAACTCTTTATCCAAAGCGAGGTACAGATTGGTTTACAAACTCTTCAACTGCAGTTAAATGTTCCACCTCACGCCCTCACAAAGATTACAATCTAATGTCCAAACTGTGTTTTGTTTTCCGTTCAGTTCAGTCTATCAATGTCCGTCTCCCTGTGTCCGAACAGGTGACGTGCCATATCTGATGCCGGACCGGGCGTTTGAAAACAGCAAATGGGGGGTTGACAACGTCGTGTTGGCTCTGTACAGTGGACTCTTTGCTTTTGGAGGCTGGTAGGGACTGTGAAACGCTGCTACCATACACTAAAACTAAAACATTTACATGCAGGATTAAGTAAATCAATCCATTGATCAGTGAATGAATCGATCAATCAAAATCCCCTGATTCTGTATGTTATTTTGGGCCCTGTCTGATCAGTGTAATAATCAGTTCTATGTTTCCCTGTGACTCCTCTCCCCAAGGAACTACCTCAACTACGTGACTGAAGAGATGATCAACCCAGAAAGGTGACTTAAATGTGATGGAGGTTGTGTTGTGGATTATGCAGAGTAACAGCTACCTTGTAAATATACACATCCACGAATCCAGTGGCTATGCTCTGCATATGATCGCGTTCTCCCAACTTCACGAAGCTTGCTTACGATGGGTTGATTGCATGGACTTGTTTTCGAGGTGATCGTGAAGTCATGTGACGCCTGAGGCATCATATTCTGCTCTTTTAATATAGTTCTGTCAATGTAATCTTTTCATTTTTCAGTTCAATATCCTGCTTATTTATGAGATCTCACATTTAGCATGGTGATCAAATTGCATGAAACAGATCAACACATTTCTTCAACTCACTTTTTCCTCAACTGTAGAATACTTTGATGAGCTCTCTTATGAACGTGACCAAAACAAATTTCCTTATGCATCATTTACTGAATGTAAGCGTAACCGAGTTAAATTGGTTAAACTCACTCCAGTATAAATACCGACCTGCGCTATTAAAGAGCTAGCTTGTCTGTGTTACGTAAAGCAATGTTTACAAAGATGGTGGTCGCTTTTGTAAGTCAGAGGTCACAAGGTCAAGCCCCGGTTTGGTCCAAATTGTGTGAAATTGACTCTGACGAGCGACGTGGCCACACCTGTGTGTGCCATTTGGACGATCGTTGGTGACCTTTGCCCTTTCCTCCAGGAACCTGCCCCTGTCTATCATCATCTCCATGCCCATTGTGACGGTGGTGTACGTCCTGACCAACCTGGCCTACTTCACCACCATCCCTCCTGAAGTGATGGTGGAATCACAGGCGGTCGCTGTGGTAAGAACTTCTTTGTTTAAAGGAAGCAGAGGATTGTCGTTTGTCGATTGTCGAAACTGACCTTTTTTTGGTCATATTCAATTTCATTACAAACATGAAATGTACATGTTATTTGAGATATGACGCTATTGTTGCAAATACTGTTCCTCGGCACTAACTTCTGTAATGTTGTTAGAGTTGTCCTTTATCATCTGCTCAGCGAGTACAGGCTTGGTTCTGAGTATTGAGCGTGATCTCAGTGATAATGCTGAGGTTTGAAAGAGGATGTTGCTGTGGTGTTCCAGAGCTTTGGAGAGTACCATCTTGGGGTCATGTCCTGGCTCATCCCAGTCTTTGTGGGTCTGTCCTGTTTTGGTGCCGTTAACGGGAGTCTGTTCACGTCAGCACGGTCAGTAGGTGTGTGTGTGTGTGACAGAGATAAAGGAGAGAGGGAGTAAAGCAGAGTGGAGAGAGTGAGAGAGAGAGTGGAGAGAGTGAGAAAGAGTGGAGAGAGTGAGAGAGAAGAAAGAGTGAGAGTGAATGAGAGGGAGGAGAAAGAAAGATGGAGATGTGGGCGATGATAATTATATGCAGCTTAAATATTCAGCTTTTTTGAATTTTAATTAAAACCTAAAGATAGTATCGAAAAAAAATCGCTCCATCTGTAGCACATGGCACATGGTTGGCCTTGATTGGCTGGTTGCCTCTCTCCTCGCATCATAGGCTCTTCTACGCTGGCGCTCGAGAGGGCCAGCTTCCTGCTGCGCTAGGATTGGTCCACACTGACCTCTTCACCCCAGTGCCCTCCCTCATTTTCACTGTGAGTCTACTTCTATTGATTGGAAAATTGTGATTTACAGATTCTGAATGTGTGATTGTGAAATACAGATTCTGAATTTTTGAGAAATTTCCATGGACAATTAAGGGTGGAAGATTCACTATAAACATGACAGTAGATTGTATTCAAAAGTAGTCATTACTACTACCTGTTTTAGTGTTTTAGTCAGAAAAATTTTTAAGAACTGATACCAGAAAAAAAAGTACAGTAATTAAGTATTTTTACTTTGTTACTTTCCATCTCTGATAATATGGTAGCTGATGAAGTACATTTCTGTAATAACAAGATGTCCGTCCCGAATTGTCTCACAGCTACCGCAGTCTATGGATGTTGAAGGATGGTACCACTGTGCCTTGCACCCGTACAACATAACCCCCTCTCTGTCTCTCTGTGTTTCTGCTCCTGCCAGTGTTTCCTGTCCATGCTGTATGCCATCTCCCAGGACATCTTCTCTGTCATCAACCTGTTCAGCTTCTTCACCTGGCTGTGTGTGGGCATGGCCATTGCCGGGATGCTCTGGCTGCGTTGGAAAAAACCAGAACTCCACCGGCCAATCAAGGTACGGCCCGCTCACAACCACACACTGCCATATTGTTTTTAAGATATATATTTTGGGGCATTTTTCATGCTTTCTTGGACAGTTTTTAAAGTGAAGTATAACTGGAAAGGCAGGTAGAGGACAACATGCAGCAAAGGGCCAAAGCCAGATTCAAACTCAGGCCGCTGCGGTAAGGCCTCAGCCTGTTTGGTATGCTGCAGTAAGGCCTCAGCCTGTTTGGTATGCTGCAGTAAGGCCTCAGCCTGTTTGGTATGCTGCGGTAAGGCCTCAGCCTGTATGGTATGCTGCAGTAAGGCCTCAGCCTGTATGGTATGCTGCGGTAAGGCCTCAGCCTGTATGGTATGCTGCAGTAAGGCCTCAGCCTGTTTGGTATGCTGCGGTAAGGCCTCAGCCTGTATGGTATGCTGCAGTAAGGCCTCAGCCTGTATGGTATGCTGCGGTAAGGCCTCAGCCTGTATGGTATGCTGCGGTAAGGCCTCAGCCTGTATGGTGTGCTGCGGTAAGGCCTCAGCCTGTATGGTATGCTGCAGTAAGGCCTCAGCCTGTATGGTATGCTGCGGTAATGCCTCAGCCTGTATGGTATGCTATGGTAAGGCCTCAGCCTGTATGGTATGGTGCGGTAATGCCTCAGCCTGTATGGTATGTGCACTTATCCTGTGAGCTACCGGGGCGCCCCACCCTCAGTTTTGAAATAAATGGTTTCCCATGTTCAAAACGGAAATGAGTACATAGGAATACTTTTTTTATTTTATGTATTCGAGCTATATTCTCAGAGTCTCTCCAAATGCCATGGAGGACATGGAGGACTCTTAAATACACTTTTCAGGTGTACGTTATCATAAACATATTATATTATGACCTGACCTTTTCAAATTGGCATGGCTGCAAATATCTTATTCTGTTTTGTCTGCAATATCTCCAGATATTTAGTTTTACGTGCCATAGCACCCAAAAGAACTGTTAGTGCGAATTCCCTGTTTTAAGACAGTCTTGTGGGAATACACTACCTGAATAGCATGCCGAACTGAGCAGATTGATTCCATTGTTAGTGACACCCCATTGAAACTGCTAGCCACAGGAACCAGGGAACAATTTCTCCCCCGTGTTGCAGGAAAGCATGTTTGTTGTCAGTTCCCTTTGGTGCATTTTAAACTAAGAACATTGCTTTGATTAGCCCTGTTTCTTTCATCTTCCCATCCAGTGTCAGACCACTTATTGTTTAACAACAACCAGATAAATATGTCTTTCGTGTCTATGTTTACTACATGGAGTTGGTGGCAGGCTGTGTTTTAAGACAGCGAATACGAATCACGCCCCGCTGCGCTAACAGTCTTCAAACCCGTAACTCTCCCTGGGTTAAACTGGTGACAATAACATTGAAGACATCATACAAATGTTCACCGTTCCTTGGCACTAACCGTTGAAATACTGTTGGAACTGAACACGGCTGGGCCTAAATTGTCTGCTCTACTGACTACACAGTACCACTATTGTATGTTGCTTTGGGTAAAATGGATTTTATTTGTACCACACAATTCGTTGAAAGTTACATTAGATGTTTACATGGTATTCGTCTCAAACCGACGTGAGATGGTTAAACGCCATCCTCCCATCTCCTCCCTACAGATCTGCCTGGTGATCCCCATTGTGTTCGTGCTGGGCTGTGTGTTTATGATCGTGGTGTCCTTCTGGGCCGCACCCTTCGAGTGCCTCATAGGAACGGCCATCATCCTCACCGGCATCCCGGCCTACCTGCTGGGCTACAAGTGGAAGAAGCCTCACGTCATCCAGAAGGTTCTCGGTGAGCTGGTTCTAGAACGCCCCCCCCCCCCCCCCTACCCTCCTTTTCCAACTGTAACTTCATTAGAGCCTCACACGTGTGTATGTATGCTGCATGGCTGTTATTTAGGCTACAGGTTGTTGGTACTGCTCGCTACAGTGCAATTTCCCAGTCAGACTGAGTAAAAGCACACAATAACAACAGGTGACATGGTTTGATTCATACTTCCTGTCTCCTTTCCTCTCATCAGAGATCTTCACGATGTTCTGCCAGAAGGTCTTAATGTCCGTCCCGGAGGAACGAGAAGTGCATGAATCTGCAGAGTAGTCCTGCATGGGGTTCCCGACTCCCAAAAGGGACGGGGGAAGCGTTTCAGAGCGTTACTTTTGTTGCTCGACTTCCATGACTGCTGGTAAAGTTGGGTTGAAGAGAATGTATTCTGTACTTTGGCGTATTGTTATTTTTCTCGTTTTTATTTTATTTTTACATTTTCGTAGGAATTATTTGTACCTTGCCCTGAGTCCTTAAACTATTTCTGCTACTTGTGAATTACTGTATTAACTACCTGAGAAGCATGTTTGGAAAAGATTAATGTGAGGACAGTGTGCTAAACTTCACTAACAATAGACAAGATAAAAATGAACCATTATGTAATCATAGTTGTACTAAATAACTTTATGTAGTGATTAATTCAGATTCGGATTCAACACAGTGCAGGGTTAAAGAAACAAGCATTTCGCTGTATTTACGATAAAACCTAACCCTGAACAAAAACAAGAAACATTCAGGGAAATACATCAACACATTAATTAATCTTCCCCCCAAAAAATCAAACATTTTACAATCGAGTTATTATTTTCTGTCAGTTTATACTCTTTTACAATTACAATGAGGCTGGTCAAAGCTGGTTTGTGGCTCCCAAAAAAATTCCTCAAGTCAATCACGAAAGGATTTGTACCCAGCACTACCGAAAGCACATAGTACAGAGTGACGTTGTCTTGTCTTGTGCTCAGATGTGTTGCCTTAAGATTGTTATTGTGATGCAGCTCTGTCTTGTGTTGCCTAACCCTCCGTATACCTCATCCTTCAAGCCATGCCTCATAACACCGTAGTCAATCTTCTTTTGAGATGTTTATATATCGTATCATGACTATGACACACCTGAAGATACCAGCAGTGTTCTAGGCATCACACCGTACTGGTGAACTTGGACGTTCCCCGTCGATAATCATGTTTTTTTTTCTCCACTTTAACAAGGACCACATTCTTATGTCTGTGTTTTGTAATGTTTTTTCACTCCCTCGCACATGACGACGTGTGCCTATACCAGAATGGCCGTCTGCTACTGATACTTTGGTAATTTCAGACATTCAGACCAGAATGAATGTTCCAAGTTCTGTAGCTTAACTGATATCAGAGATGGTTGTTTGACCGGAATCTTTTTGTCATATTGAAAGTAAATCATACAACTCTCCCTAGCCCAGTTTGAACCTATTGGAGCTGGAAAAAGCACAAAGTAGCACAAACAAGGAAGCCAGCAGGATCTAATAATATTATGGGTGAGGGAGGAGAAAAAAGAACTGTTGTTTTTGCGACACTGCTTTGGGGAGAGTTCCATACAAAACCCCACAACTTAATTAAGACGCTTCTTTTGTTTAGATGACGTCCATGTTTTTTTTGCGATTATGCAATTTGTGTAATGCTACAATATCCTAGTCTGACAAACATCAGTGGATTGGAAAAAACTGTCAATGGCACTATAACAGCAAACAGGAAGCACAATGTTAAGAGTAACAGGAATGTGAAATTATTGACTACAGTTTACAGTCAGACTGAATACTGTACATTTAATGTGGGGATGGATTACCAATTTTTGTTTTGAGTATAAATATGCTACATACTAAAATGTGACTTTACAAATGGCCACCACAAAAAAACCCTTCTTGAGTCCTCTTTGTAGTCACTGTCCTAAATGTGAGGCACAACATACTGTGCTGTTGTTCAGGTGTGTACAAAGTATCAAGTACCATGTGTAATAAGTAAAATCTTTGATTGTATTGTTTGCATATTGGAACTTTATGAGAAAAAAAAATGTTGTTAGTTAAACTTAATTGTTAGTGACCGTTGTGGGTACATGTCGGCTGCAATTAAAACTATTTTTGTTCAAACTTGAGTGTGGAGTTTATTACTGATGGCAAATCTACTGTGATTGTGCCTGAGTCATAGAATCACTGGCAGACAAATGATAAACTGATAAGGGTGTTTTACTTTGAGAAATAACCTTTTTGAACACAACAAACAAGATAACTCATACTAATATGGGCTACTACTACAAAAAAGGAAGTACATTTTAAATGAATTTCAGAACACGAACTCACGATACCTCGCTCTGTATCACATCAACATCACATCTGGTACTGTATTACATTGTGAGTTTTGCCTCAATGAACTGTCCTCCTGTCCTCCTTCCTTGCGACGCAAAAGACCGGATCCTTCTTTTGTCCGTTGATCCTGAGCCCAAGATGGCTCTGTCTTATGCCCGTGATGACTGCAGACCTCATATCCGCCTGCGGAGGAAATGAACTCGCTGGATATGAGACATTGGAACCAGATCCAGGGAAGACAATATTGCCGATGGAAGATTGGACAAGCTCACAAGCCACTACGGATTGGCATGTTCTGAACTCGTCTGGAAAATCACTATAGTAAAGTTATAGAGGATATATTGTTTCATGTAGACACATAGGCGAATATAAATATATACTATTGTGTGTGTTTACATTAAAGATACTATGAGAGCCCAAGAAAAAATTCTGACTGTCCTTACATAGACACATTTGCTGAAGAGGTCTGTCCTTAAACCACTAATCAGTTGACAACAATTAAAGACAATGATTACTTTCTTATTTCTATACTGTTTAAAATCTTTTGAATATAATAAACAATGTTTGATCTATACCTTGCAATATTAAGCTCATGAGCACATAACCTTTGGTTATTTCCAAGAGAGAAATATGCTTAATCTATTAATTATATTTCTTGTATCATTGATAAGTTGATATTATTCTGTTTTATTATGCCTGCATAGCCATAAGTTGGGTCTTTGTAAGGTTTGACTATGAAAGGCCTGTGTCACTAAAGTAAGTCAGAGGTCACAATATTTCCAAAGTGTATTATGCCATGCAACTTTGAACGAGGAAAATAGAAGGAATGACAAGGCCATTTCTGGGAGCCCTATCTAAAGACCCAAACAAAAGCTATCTAGCATACAGTGTCCTTTTTCAGTGCCTGCAAAGGCTATGTTAATCATTTTGTATCCTCCCATATTGTGATACCATATATTCTCTTGACTTTCTGTATTCATTGTCCAGTCTTCTGCAATACTCAACTTACATTTACATTTAGTCATTTTTACATTTAGTCATTTGAGTGTAGCAGACACCTGCACCTCACATAAGTGTAATAAAGGCATTGATTTTGTCTTAACCTCGTCTTGACCAGATCCTAACAATTCCTTTCATTGACTTGGCACTTTCAGAGCAATTGGGTATAAAGAGGCTTCTTCAACACTCACACATTCACACATGAAACGTTAAAAAAAAAAGTCAACCTTTTGAAACCTTTTTCACACACAACACAACACAAAAAGGTTAATAGTTTTTTTCGAAACTTTTTTTCTTGTTGCCTTCTTGCCTTGCTCCATGGTGGCTTGTTTAGACTAGCTTACTTTTGAAATTGTTATTGTGCATCAAATCATTTGATGCTACGATATACACACAGATGGCAAAATTGCACACATCCCTCATTTAAGTAGAAGTACAGATACTCATGTTTAAAAAGACACTGGTAAAAGTTGAAGTACTGACTACACTTTTTCACCTGTATTACACAATGACAAGAAATAATACTGATCGTGCCATTCAATTCTAACTAAAGTAACAAGCTTTAAAATGTATGAAGTAGAAAGTACAGATATTTTTAAAATAATTAAGGAGTTAAAGTAAAAAGTTGTCAGAAAAATTAATACTGAAGTTCTAAATCCAGAAAAATCTACTAAAGTACAGTAACAAAGTATTTGTACTTGCTTGTTACTTACAATTTCTGGATATACATAACATAAATTATAGGGGAGGGGCATTTCAGGGCCGGGCTGTGTAAATGTGTTTCATGTGTGTTGATGCGAGCACTTCCTATGTGTATGTGAGTTTTCAGTTGCATGAATGTGTGTGAACGTTTGATGTGAATGTGTTTCATATGGGTTTGTGTAAGGCAAGGCCGTAATCATAATACATATTGGGGGGGGACACATCCCCCCCAATATTCAAATCTGGTCAAAATGTCCCCCCCAATATATTGATATAAAAATATAAATGTGCTACGCTACGACAGGCAACCACGCACGCTGTCCGAAATTGTAAAAAAAATGTAATTCGTCCCCCCCAATGTTGACTCCATGGCTACGGCCTTGGTGTAAGGACAGTCTCAATTATTTCCTAAACGGCCCCTCATAAGCTACTTCAGTTTGCATTAAATTGTTACATTCAAGCTGAAGTACCATTGAGTGGCAACAGATGGCGCCATGGTACAATACATCGACAACCGTGTAGTCGGGTCGTTTGTTAGAAGTCACCCCCATGGCCTACTCTATTTTCTTAAACATGCCCTAGAGAAACATCCACTAAATAGACTAGACGTAATATTCATAACACTTGGTTTGACAATCACCCTGCTGTTTATGTTAATTACTGTGTGTGTGCTTTGCAATTGGTTGTTGCTCTGTAGCCTACCTCAATATAAATGCAATATGATTTCAAACTCATAGGTGCAATAAACCTACGTGATATAACTCTCTACTCTTCATATTTAATTACCTCAATGTTTAGTCCTCAGGGTGCGGGCATTCACATAAGGCGCGGCGAGGCGTGGAGTTGTAGCCTGTTGTAGCCGTTGTTATACTTTCTCACTGTTATTATGCTGTTATTACACTGTTGTTATACTGTCTCACTGTGTTATTATGCTGTTATTACACTGTTGTTATACTGTCACTCTGTTATTATGATGTTATTACACTGTTGTTACACAGTTGTTACACTGTTGTTATTACTATTATGTTGATTTTACTAAAACACTAAAACAGGTAGTAGTAATGACTACTTTTTACTCAAGTATATGTCAGAGCCCATACTTCTTTACTTTAACTTGAGTGAAAAGGTGTAGTCAAGGGCGGTTATCATTACAAATCTAGATTGGTGAAGGAGCAGAGCCACGGCTCCGAGCGTTTGGGAGCGTTAAAAACGTTTCTACATTTTTGACGCTTGGGCGTGTCAACCAATACAAAACACATGACGTCCATATTCTTGCTGGCTGCTCGCTGTATAATACATTTATGTATGATTACCGAGATTTAAAGAACATGGTAGTCGCCTAGGGAGCGCAATGTTAGCCAAGACACATACGCTTACGAATGTAAAAAGCAAGCTAGCCAGCTGCAGGTAACATGCAACTTTGTCAACACCCACAGAGTGTTGAATTGAGACGATTGATTGAAATTGTCCCAGCACAGCGTAGAATGAATATGCATAATGTGAATGTCCTAATTGGTGTTTTACAAAAATGTTCCTTTAGGGGGCACTCTATCATCACATTTTTTTATAGACAATAGTACCTCTCACTTGCTCTCTTCATGTTTGTGTGTATGTGTGTGTGTTGTAAAGGGAGAAGCTGAGAGAGAGTGGGACAGAGAGAGAGAGAGAGAGAGAGAGAGAGAGAGAGAAAGGGAGAGGGAGAGAGAGAGAGAGAGAGAGAGAGAGAGAGAGAGAGAGGGGGGGGGGGGAGAGGGGGAGAGGGAGAGGGAGAGGGAGAGGGAGAGGGAGAGAGAGAGAGAGAGAGAGAGAGAGGGAGAGAGAGAGAGAGAGAGAGAGAGAGAGAGAGGGGAGAGAGGGGGAGGGAGAGAGAGAGAAAAAGAGAGAGAGAGGGAGAGAGGGAGATGGGGATAAAGGGAGGGGGGAAGGCATGATAGATTCCATTTATTTTCTACCTTTAATCCAACTGTGAAATTCATAAGTGAGAGCCAGTGCTTTTTCATTTTCAGGTAGGACTAGCAAGGCTGCGTATAGCATCAACTCTGACAGTCTTTTTATCTTCCTTGGCTCACCCTAAACACATAGGCCTTGCGGGGAGAAATCCACACAGGTCCAAACAATCCTACTGTAACACCTACTGTAAATAGGGACACAACTCAACAGATGTATTCCTTTAAGAACCCCATCAGAGGCAATTATTTTTACCTTCAAATACCACCATTCAGTCAAACGAGACAGAAGGAACAGTCATTGTACTCTGTGTAGTATTGCGTAGTATCATTCTGTAAAGAATGCAAGATCTTAGAAGGTAAATCAGCTAAACTGGATTTTTTCAAACAGAGCAGACACAATTAAAGGGGTTTTGTTTGCAAGGGTAAGACTACACTGTGTCTTGCAGTGCATCTTGCAACGAGGAGAACAATTTCACCCAATCAGCATCAGCCTATTAACAATAACCAATAAGGCGGCAGCTGTCAGCTCACCTGTCAGTTTCTTCTTCCTGTTTCCCAGTGACAGACAGCTATCGCTGACCCTCCCCCTCCTCATTGTCATTGACTGCTGGCCTATCCTGTGTAGTGGGGGGTGGAGTTTCATTGACATCAATACATAATCTTTCATGTGTATGAACTTCAAGTGTATGTATGTCACATTGTCTCGTTATCTCACATCTGAATGTTCAGCCCTTATTTCGATGTATGACTGCCCTTTCGGAAAAGCTTAAAGAGTCTGCAGATGTAGGGATTGTTAATGTATTTGGCTCATCCTTAATATAATTAATTGAATCCAGTTTTCAAAGGTTTCATGTCTGTAAAACCACCTCACAATTTCCAGTTAAATCTTAAGTCTGATCTTTGTTTTTTAACGATGTAAAACCTGTATCACCAGTTGTTTAGTTGAGGACAAGGCCTATGTCCAGCCATGGTACTTTCCTAAGCTTTACAGAGAACAGAGGCTGGTATCAGTTTCAGCCCAATAGCAGGTGGCACCAATTAATTTAGACCCTGTGACACAACAAATCATAACCCTACCAAGTGCTGCAAACACTAGCCTGTGTGGGAAGTGACAGAACCAAACCAAACTGACACGTGGCCCCTAATTGGTAATTTACCAGTCAAAATGAGTGGAGACAAACTCTCTTTGTCCACTTAAAACATTTTATTACAGACAAAAGAAAACAAAAGAAGCATTGTGACATTAAATGAACCAAATGCAGCGAACAGTAAGTGATGTAAAAATATTAATTATTTGAATAACTGTGGTTATAATAATAATAATAATAATAATAATGCACCCTGATGAAAACAAGCCAAAACCTTACTTCATATCATTCATAAATAGATGTGAAACCAGTAAGCCAAATTAAATAGGATGACCATATTGCAAAACATGTTATTCAACAAAACAGAATGGAGTCTCTCATCACTGGCTTTACAAATAAAAGAAGTACATTTGGCAGGTTTATACACAAACAAAATATCTACCCCGCGACCATTCCATGGAAACTCAAATCCTGCTACAGTGAAAACCAAAATTTCTTAAGAATTAAATGCCTTATTTTTTTTTTTCACAAAAAAATGATAAAAGATGAGTTCAACACAATCCTAAAACACCTAATAAAACTAGTCAAAAACTTTAAAACCCACTGTTATGTTTTTTTTTTTCTTCTTTAGTAACATTTCACATTTAGCAACTTTTTTTATTCACCTGTACAAGTGATGTAGAAGGGTGGGATGGGGAGGGGCATGATTCAGGAGACCAGGAAAGGGAACTAAAGGAGAGGTTATAACCTTTGACCCCTACAGATCAGTCACATCCTGAGGCCAAGTGAAGACAGAGAGAGACGCTCTCTCTCAGAGAACCCCTAATAACTGCCGAGGGAACTCGAAGCATTTGCAGTCTTTGTATTTCTCCCTCTCTCTCTGCAGAGAAGAAGACCAGTGAACACAGTTTCAACACAAGTTTTTTAGTGTGTGTACTCTTTCACTGAATCCACCTGCACAAAAACTCACATAACCAAACAAAAGAATGTAAAAAAAATAAAAAGCAAGGGACCGCAGCTAAATACACACATAAGGAGGGGGATCCATTTTGGTGATATTTACAATCACTCGGTGAGAAAAAAATGAGGGAGCCCTTTACTAGGGCAGCATACATGTACACATGATTTTTTTTCTCCACTATCACTAGTTATCTGTGTTCTGTTTAGATTTTACTTTGTAGTAGTCAGTCCTTGCTAATACGGTTGTGACCATACACCCCTGGTGAAACGGTCAGATTCTAGGATTACAGTATGTGGCCTTCCTAACACAGATTTTGTTTACAGCAACTCCCACAAGCGGGCAGTCCATGGCAAAACTGGAAAGGTGGAAAAAGAGGAGGGAGGAGAGGGAGACAAAATAACCATAACAGAAAACCAGAATTATATATATATTTTTTGGTCTTCATGTGTACAGTATGTTGACGTAAGCTTAAAGCTCATTCCCCCGAAACCCCCCCCCCCCCCCTCCTCCCTCCCGAAAATGTAACGTTCATGAGAAACAAGCAAGCAGGAGAAGAGCCTCCGGCTTCTGTCCAGTCTAAGTGCTTGGCAAACAGGTGTGTTGCAGTCTTTGGGATTTTAGAAATCCTTCAGATAAAAACAAGATGGAGGTGAAGATACATCGATGACGTTATCATAGGTTGGAAAGCTCCCTGGAGTCTGACATTTCTAGGTTCTTCAGCTTCAAGTGAGGTAGAGAGGCTTGTCACGAGCTCCCATACCACTGCTGTGGGAAAACACACACACACACACACAAGGTGGAATCAGGATAAATGTATTATTAAGTGCAGGCCTTAAGGCTGAGAGCTACATGTTCTATAGAAGAGATCAATGTTTCGGAGATATAGGTTTATTGACAGTCCTCGACTTGAACCGAAACTCATGGTGCGACCTTCCCTCAACATTTCTTGTATAGTACAGGTGCTACCGTTTCTTGAGAGGCGTATTTATAGTTTATCATTTAGCATATCATTTTTTAACATAGTTTTGCAGCCCTAAACATAAACTCCACAGGTGGGTGTCTGCACCTGTTTGCATTGAAAGTCAAACTATTTCTGCAATCTGCAATCAATCTTTCTCTCCCCCCTTCCCCCCCACTCCTCCCTCCCCCTCCCCTCCACCCCCACCCTGTAAAGAAGCGTTGCGAGCAGTTACAGCAGGTTTAGGAGCTTGTAGCATGCACTGACGCCTTTATTCAATAAAACAATGTGCGCTCACTGAAAAGACAAAGTTAATTGGATGTCACACTTCCTCTGCGCGTGGGAGACTTGTTGTTTTACCAGAGCCTACTGATTTCAATTTCCAGTCGCACACTATTTTGGCAACAGCATCACGGTTTAAGCCTCTCGTTACCTGTGTTTAACTAGGCATATGTAAGAGAAATATACTGTTGACATAGCTAAAAAGCTATAGGCAACTTCCGAATAATTACCTTGTTTTAGTTACCCCTAAGCAAATTCATGGATGCGTTCAGCTAGACTCCAGCTCTGACAGTTAACGCAGGCTTGAGGCCTGGGCTAGATACTTGTTGATGGGGTATGCTTACCTGCAGTGGTTGGGCCCGCAGTCCCTGTTGCAGTACTCGCCATCCCAGTCGGGATTCTGACCGTGGACCGGGTTAGGAGCCCCGGGAGACTGGGGGCCCACACTGTTCTGGTAGTCAGCCTGAATGTGAGAGAATCCCTGAGAGGGAGGGAGGGAGAGAGAGAGACAGAGAGAGAGAGAGAGAGAGAGAGAGAGAGAGAGAGAGAGGAAGAGAGAGAGAGAGAGACAGAGAGAGAGAGAGAGAGAGAGAGAGAGAGAGAGAGAGAGAGAGAGAGAGAGAGAGAGAGAGAGAGAGAGAGAGAAAGAGTGTTAGAGAGACAGAATATGACTGTAAGAGCATGCTCCTATGCTCTGATAAAGTAGCCTCACTGAATGAAGGCACACAGTGAGAACAGCGTTGATGCAAATGAGCTCAAACACTAACCTGCTGGCTCAGAGGAGGGGAGTGAAGAGACGCCTGGAGCCCCATTTGGTGCGAGATGATTGGCTGCGACTGCACCTGCTGCATGCGGATTGGCTGGTTGAGCAGGGAGCTCTGGTGCAGGGAGAGCTGGGGGTGGAGGGGCGGGCTGATCTGGAAGGGTGAGGGGGGAGAGGCACTCATGCTGGGCGGCAGCATCTGAGACTGGCTGAGGGTCCTGGCCAGGGCGTGGCGGGGAGGCCCAGCGAAGCTCTGGAGGTCCGACAGGGGGAATGACCCCGGGGGGCCCAGGTAGGGGGAGGAGGGCTGGGGGGGTACGCTGTACAGGGGCTGCTTGGGGGGGCAGCAGGTGGGAGGACTGGGTGGTCTGGGCACTTTTTGGTTCAGGATCGTTGTAGGTCTGTGGTGGATTGAGATGAACAGAAACACAGGGGAAATTGTTAGTCTGAGTCGGTTTGTGAGGAAGTCACTGACGACGGCCTTGGTTAGGGATGATGGATTTCCTCCTTCCCTATATCTCCTCTCTAGTTGGTCAACACAGAAACCATCTATAAATATACCTATGACATCACACATTTCTAATAACCTCACACTCTGTTTGGTCCCGATAACATTTACATTTATGCATTTAGCAGACGCTTTTATCCAATGCGACGTCCAAGAGAGAGCTTTACAAAAGAGTATAGGTCACTGATCATAACAACGACAACGAGGTAGTCCCAAACATTGCAACAGCAATGAAGCATATATTGCAACAGCAATGAAGCATATATTGTGAAAAAACAAACAGGTGCCAAAGGGAATACCCATAAGAGTATGCAGTTATACAAGTTACAAATTAAAACATTTAGCAGACGCTCTTATCCAGAGCGACTTACAGTAAGTACAGGGACATTCTCCCCGAAGGCAAGTAGGGTAAAGTGCCTTGCCCAAGAACACAACGTCATTTTGCACGGCCAGGAATCGAACCAACAACCTCCTGATTCATAGCCCAACTCCCTAACCGCTCAGCCGCTAACGCCTCTAACCCCATCCTGTATCTGATCCAACTTCAGGTCTCCTTCCATACCCACCATGAGCAGGAATGATTCAGAGCAGGTGTCCCCCCCCCCCCCAAGCCCCTCCTCCCCCCCAGTCCGGGTCTATGATAAGCTGTCAGGCAGCTCATCTCCTGCCATCAGTGTTGATTAGAGGGTAATAGAGCCCATTTGTATGAATTGTGCGACGGCCAAGGTAATGATCAATATACACCTTGACAGAGGTGGGGGTGGGGGGCTGTGCATGGCCCATCTTGGGGTGGGTGGGCTTACGGGAGGGGGGCACGGGGGTGGAGGGAGGTTGGGGGGGGGGGGGGGAGGGGGGGAAATGAGACTGTTTGCCTGCAGAACAAATGGAATGACAAAAATAATCTCTCGGACGCTGCGCGGTGGTTCCGCTAATGCGAGGAGGCACTGAACAATCCTGCCCCTTCCTCTGCCTCCCCTCACCGCCTGCCGCCCGCCGCCCGGAGACAGAGGAGGCACCATCACTCGCGCCGTGGAGATGAGGGCGTCATACATCTAAATTAGTCGCTAGGTGCCGCGTGGCGAAAAAGTGACAAAAAGGCAATTATTGTCTGGGGCAGAATTGGGAGGCGTGCTGGCATACAATGGCATACATGAGATACAAGTGATAATAGCCTCCTAAACAAGGATAAATCAATAGTTTTAGATTTGTCTGAGTAAATACCCTGGTGAGGTCATCAATATGGGACAACACATCAATTAAAAGAGGCTGTCCCAATTCCTAACAGTCTGAATAATCTCAGATACAACAGGAACCTACAGGAGTGGGGGTTTGAGGATATCCTCTACTTGGTGTTCCACCTGCTCTGGTTCATGTCTATTTACACATGGGCATACAGACCACTGTAATACACCCCTCCCCCATTTCATGCAGCCATCCAAACCCCCAATCTCTAACCCCGCCTATGGAAATAAGGCATTGTTCCTAATATGGCTGCTTCCTGTTGCATCACCCCTCCTCAGAATGAAGCCCCTCCCACTCCATTAGCAGGGATTTTCCATCCAATCCATCATCACTCTTAGCAGGGGTGGCGTGTCATAAGCGTTACCTTGGAAACCAGGCTGGCTCTGTAAGCGGCGAGAGCTTTCAGGTACTCCTTCTTGGCCGCCTCAGTTTTCCTCTTGTACCCCTGCAAGGAAATCAAAGGGGAAGTGAGACAAGGTTTGCACAGTCGCACACATTCACACACACACACTCTCACTCTCACACACACTCTCACACACACTCACACACTCTCACTCTCACACACACTTACGCACACAAATGCTCACACATAGAGGCTTTTGGAGTCAACGACACAGAACACTTCTATTTCCTCATCATAACACCTAATAATTCCTCATCTCAATGTTTCCTCTCCTTCAGTGGGAACACATCATTTCCATTCCAATCCACCTCAAGAAATGAAGTGGAACTCCACTCTCTTTACCTCAGCAATAGCAATTCCACCCCAGGCTCACACGAGCTGTGTGTTCAGGGCAGAGAGTTTGATACGTCTATCCTTACTAACCCAAACCCTAACTAACCCTAACCCTAACTAACCCTAAACCCATCTATCCTTAACTAACCCAAACCCTAACCCTAACTAACCCTAACCCATGTATCCTTAAATAACCCAAACCCTAACCCTAACTAACCCTAACCCTAACTAACCCTAACCCATCCATCCCTAACCAACCCTCAGCCATCTATCCTTAACTAACCCTAACCAACCCTAACCCATCGTAAAGAGCCCATTCCCCCACACAGACTAGCTGACTGACAGGTAACACTACAACACTGACTTTCCAAACACTGGTACACCGCCAGTTGGCATTCATCAAACCAGATGAAGTCCCAACTGAATCATCCTGTGAAAAAAATCTGCAAGGCCGAAATTCAGAGAAAACAGAAACATCACCAATAAAAAAATTCCCCTTTAAAGTGTCAACTTCATTTGC